>NC_069505.1:554803188-554988188 GCF_027579735.1 Bombina bombina | reverse complement strand
TAGGTCACTTCACGTGCATGAGCTCAATTTTATCTATATGAAACACATGAACTAATGCCCTCTAGTGGTCAAAATGCATTCAGATTAGAGGCAGTCTTCAGGGTATAATAAATTAGCATATGAACCTCCTAGGTTTTGCTTTCAACTAAGAATACCAAGAGAACAAAGCAAAATTGGTGATAAAAGTAAATTGGGAAGTTGCTTAAAATGTCATGCCTTATTTAAATCATGAAAGTTTTTTTGGACTTGACTGTCCCTTTAAAGGAAGCATTAGAAATACTTTTGCAATAAACAAATGTTAGAATGTTGTATAAACATTTAAAATTCGAAACAAACGTGTTAAAATCTGTTTCATTTTTCGAATGTTGCAAAACATTTGCCCATCCCTAATTCTGACACAGTCATGCTTTTAATATTTATTTATTTTTTAAGAAAGATCTGAGCAACTTTTTTACTAGGCCAAAATACCTTTTGGTACATGGTACAGGGGGAGTGGAAATATACATAACTTTGAAATTTGTTAGAAAAAAATCTACTACTTATTTGAAATTCAGAGTAAATGCTATTGTATTGTCTTGTTATCTTGCATTTGTTGATTATGCAAATCTACTGTGTTGACTGGTCCTTTAAGCTGTACACATGAAAAAATATTAAGTCATATCTCATCAGACTCTTGTGACTTAGTTCCTGCTTTGATGAAGCAAAAAATAACTCGGCTTTCGGACTTGGGTTCAAGAGAGGAATACATACCCCTCCACATTTCTCTATATGAGAAAAAGCCATACTCATTTGAGTAATGGTGGAGATAAATGAATGAGATTAAAATCCTTCATTTCATAAAAATGATTGTATAGAAAATTTGTATACTCATTTTCCCTAGAGCACCAATGCACCAGGGAACTGTAAAATCAATTTCTGCTTAATGTGTTTACAATAACTTGTTATACCAGCTGCAGAGTTTCAAATGTATGAAATTACACCTTTAGGTATATTTTTGCATATGAAATAGCCCGGCTACTTGAAACAACAACCCAATGAAATTGGTTGAGCTGGCAGGGAAAGCAAACTTCATCATGTTATCTGTCTAATTTTTTACACACGTTCTCCTTATCTTCTTTTTCACTGTTTACTGAAAGGCCAATACTTCAGGCCTTATGATCTAAAGTTCTTGGCTCAGGTGAGATGATCTTAAAGACCTTGTCAGTAGGGCGAGGTCCCTTAAATCATTTTTAAAAATGCAAATTTTGGATTAAGAGATGTTTATCTAGTTATGCCGGACCCTGGATGTGAAGGAAACACTCCTACATTACAATATAATGTCTAAAAAAACAATCCAAAGAGTCTGAGGGATTTCTTTCCATGCCGGCAAGCTTTTAATCATCGGGCGCTTAGAGAGAACATGGGAGAATTAACATTTTAGTATCTCTCTGATACAGACACCAACTGAGAGCATTATTTTATCTAAATCGTCTTCTTTACATGTTTGTTTGTTTGTTTTTAAACAATTTAAATTCAGAAATCAGCTATTTCAAATGAGAAAATAAAGTTAAAGAAGCTATTTGTAAACAATTTAATACACTCCAGTAGGTAAAATGGTTAACTGGGAACACATTAAAGGGGAGAAAATATTAGTGTACACTGTCCCTTTAAAATGCATAATTAAGGGACATGAAACCTACATTTTTTCATTCAGACAGAGCATACAATTTTAATCAACTTTACAGTTTACCTCTATCATCAAATGTTGCTTTATTCTCTTGGTATCCTTTGTTGAAAGAGTAACTGTGCACTACTGGGAGCTAGCTGAACACGTGCACCCTGATTCTTTTAGTAAAAGGTATTACTGTTCTTGAGTGGCCCACGCACATATCCTGCGAGGGCCGTGCACCAGTATTCACTCGCCACACCTTCTCGGAGAGGCAGCATTGGCTTGAGTAATACAAATGCTCTCTAAACAGGCATGGTGTTTACTGGTGCACAGACCCTCATAGGATATGTGCATATGCCACAGAAATACAATTACTTTTTCTAAAAGTTTGTTTGCTAATGGAAGGTTACTGCAGAATTGCTTCTATTTAAAATGGAAATGCACCCATGCACATTTAGTTTGACCTTTCTATCTCTTTAAGGGATAGGAAAGACAAAATTAAACTTGCATGATTTAGATAGAGTAGGTCATTTTAACCCCTTAATGACCGGACCATTTTTCAATTTTCTTACCCTTAATGACAATGGCTATTTTTTTTAGCTGTAATTTTCCTCTTACTCATTTACTGTACCCACACATATTATATACCGTTTTTCTCGCCATTAAATGGACTTTCTAAAGATACCATTATTTTCATCATATCTTATAATTTACTAAAAAAAAAAAAAAGATAAAATATGAGGAAAAAATTGAAAAAACACACTTTTTCTAACTTTGACCCCCAAAATCTGTTACACATCTACAATCACCAAAAAACACCCATGCTAAATAGTTTCTAAATTTTGTCTTGAGTTTAAAAATACCCAATGTTTACATGTTCTTTGCGTTTTTTGCAAGTTATAGGGCCATAAATACAAGTAGCACTTTGCTATTTCCAAATCATTTTTTTTTTTTTTCAAAATTAGCGATAGTTACATTGGAACACTGATATCTGTCAGGAATCCCTGAATATCCATTGACATGTATATATATTTTAGTAGACAACCCAAAGTATTGATCTAGGCCCATTTTGGTATATTTCATGCCACCATTTCACCGCCAAATGCGATCAAAAAAAAAAAAGTTCACTTTTTCACAAATTTTGTCGCAAACTTTAGGTTTCCCACTGAAATTATTTACAAACAGCTTCTGCAATTATGGCACAAACGGTTGTAAATGCTTCTCTGGGATCCCCTTTTTTCAGAAATAACAGACTTATATGGCTTTGGGATTGCTTTTTGGTAATTAGAAGGCCGCTAAATGCCGCTGCGCACCACACGTGTTTTATGCACAGGAGTGACGGTGTTAATTAGGGAGCTTGTAGGGTTAATTTTAGCTTTAGTGTAGTAGACAACCCCAAGTATTGATCTAGGCCCATTTTGGTATATTTTATGCCACCATTTCACCGCCAAATGCGAGCAAATAAAAAAAAAAACATTTTTCACAATTTTAGGTTTCTCACTGAAATTATTTACAAACAACTTGTGCAATTATGGCAGAAATTGTTGTAAAAGCTTCTCTGGGATCCCCTTTGTTCAGAAATAGCAGACATATATGGCTTTGGCGTTGCTTTTTGGTAATTAGAAGGCCGCTAAATGCTGCTGCACACCACACGTGAATTATGCCCAGCAGTGAAGGGGTTAAATTAGGTAGCTTGTAGGGAGCTTGCAGGGTTAATTTTAGAGATCAGCCTCCCACCTGACACATCACACCCCCTGATCCCTCCCAAACAGCTCTCTTCCCTCCCCCACCCCACAATTGTTACCGCCATCTTAAGTACTGGCAGAAAGTCTGCCAGTACTAAATAAAAGAGTTGTTTTTTTTTTTTTAAATAAAAATAATAAAATATTTTAGCTGTGATGGACCCCTGCCTTAGCCCCAACCTCCCTGGTCCCCGCACGCACGCTCCCTCCCACCCGGACAACGGCACCATCGCTACCGGTGCAGAGAGGGCCACAGAGTGGCTCTCTCTGCATCGGAGGCTTGTAAAGGGGTATTGCAGGATGCCTCCATATTGAGGCATCACTGCAATACCCTCAGAGCTGCTGGAAGCGATTGTGATCGCTTCCAGCACTCTGTTAGACAACTGACGTACCAGGTACGTCCATTGTCATTAACTGTTAGTTTTTGCATGACGTACCTGGTACATCAGTTGTCATTAAGGGGTTAAGGCACTTTTAAGTTTATGTCTATTTTCAAATGTGCTTTGTTCTCTTGGTATCCCTTGTTGAAAAATAATACGCACATATGCTACACTAGAGGAAGCTAGCTGCTGATTGGTGCCTGCACACATTTGTCTCTTGTGATTGGCTAACTAGATGTGTTCTGCTAGCTGCCAGTAGTGCAATGCTGTTCCTTCAGCAAAGGATAAGAAGAGAATGAAGCAAATTTGATAATAAAAGTAAATTGGAAAGTTGTTTAAAATTGTATGTTCTATCCAAATCATGAATGAAATTTTGGGGGTTTCCTGTCACTTTAAATACTGCTGATTTCAATACTGTTTATAAAGCTATTTTAGATTATAGCCACTAAGGATTTGTTTGCTGTAAATTTTTTCCTAAAATTGTCTGTCTGTCCCTTTAAATCAGTGTGGTAGCCAAATACCCCCCTAACAAAAAACAAAAAAAGACTATAATCTTTTAAACCCAAATAAACATTTGTCATGTTGAACATATACATCTATATTTATTTGCATACAAGTATACGCAGTAAACCACTTGTATACAGTTACATGCTTGGGGATGTAATTACAATATTTTTTCTGCCAATTTATGTACAGTACCAATATGTCTAGAAGGAAATGCAACCACGGATTCTTATAAACCTGTAGACAGTGTGTGAGTGTGTAGATATCTAAAATTATATATATAAATATTCACCTTACCCCAAACATTCTCAGTACTATAATTTATTGTAGTGAGGGAACCTGACCCTCGTCAAGGTGACTAATTACTGTTGGCTTGTTAGAATAAATATGTTTTACCCAAGGTGTCTGGTGTCCTTCTAGTGATTTTTGTGTTTAAAAAAAATACAGTTGCTGAAATACAATGAGCTATTTATGCTAAAAGCTGTGTATGCTTCTTAATGCAAAATGTATACTCCTAAATACACTTTAGGGCCTATCAAGCTCCGAATGGAGCTTGATGCCCGTGTTTCTGGCGAGCCTGCAGGCTCGCCAGAAACAGCAGTTATGAAGCAGCGGTCACAAAGACCGCTGCTCCATAACCCTGTCCGCCTGCTCTGAGCAGGCGGACAGACATCGCCGGAATTCAACCCGATCGAGTACGATCGGGTTGATTGACGCCCCCCTGCTGGCGGCTGATTGGCCGCGAGTCTGCAGGGGGCGGCGTTGCACCAGCAGCTCTTGTGAGCTGCTGGTGCAATGCTGAATACGGAGAGCGTATTGCTCTCCGTATTCAGTGAGGTCTGACGGACCTGATCCGCACTGTCGGATCAGATCCGCCAGACTTTGGTAAATAGAGGCCTATGTATATAAATGATGTATGTAAAACATTGTGTATGCACTAGCAATGTGCAGCCGAGTAAATTTCATTGACAAAATTCTTGTTCAGAATATTCAGGGAGATTTGTTTCCCTGACTATTAAGTGGCTGTACTATTCAGTATTCGTTTCATTATAAAACTAAATGAATACTGAATTTTCGTTTAAACAAATGTAGATTTTTCAAAGCTATAGCATAAAAGTTAACCTGTATCTACAATACTTACCTTAAAGTGCCATAAAACATTTTATGTGCATATTATAAAAGGGTTAACTGAGGTAAAATAGTTTGTGGGGGGGGGGGGAAGCTTATAAGTATTTCTTTTACAAGATATACTGAGTCCACGGGTTTCATCCTTTACTTGTGGGATATAATCCTCCTGCTAACAGGAAGTGGCAAAGAGCACCACAGCAGAGCTGCTATATAGTTCCTCCCTTAACTCCTCCCCCCAGTCATTCTCTTTGCCTATGCTAGTAATAGGAAGGGTAAAGTGATAGTGGTGATAAAATGATAGTTTTAATTTCTTCAATTAAGAGTTTGTTATTTTTGAGTACTATTTCTCTCAGGCAGCATATGGAAGAAGATTTCTGCCTTGAGATTGATGATCTTAGCAGTTGTAACTAAGATCCATGTTGGTTCCCACAGTGTGCTGAGGAATGCTAGAGGAATCTTCAGTGTGAGGAACGTTTTTCATGCTACAAGCAGCATTGAGGAATGTTCAGTCATTTATTTCTGAGGAGACTGTGATATATCAGAACTGGCTGACATAGTTCCCATAGAGAGAAGGGGTAAGCAGTAATTCTGTTAAAAGAAAAAGAGGATATGGTGGTGCGCTTTTTATTCTCTTAAAGGCGCAGTACCGTTTTTTGTCAAATTGTTTTATAGCAATAAATACAGTGTTTAAAGACTTTGTGGTGATTACATAGCCTGTTCAACATGTATGACATTGAGTAAAGTCAATGCTCTATGTGTTCAGAAGCCATTGTGGAACCCCCTCTTACATTGTGTCCCCCTTGTTCTGAAAGGGCCTTACACTGTAGAGAACATATTTTAGGTAATGAAAGTGTGTCTAAGGATGATTCTCAGTCTGAAGAGAATCAGGATATGCCATCTAATTCTCCCCAACTTCTAGTGCGTCTAATTCTTTTACTTTGCAAGATATGGCTGCAGTTATGTCTACTACCCTTCAGAGGTATTATCTAAACTGCCAGTCTTGCAGGGTAAACGCAGTAGGCCAGGTATTAATGTAAATACCGAACCCTCTGAGGCCTTAGTGGCTATTTCCGATGCACCCTCACAGTGCTCTGTTTGGGGGTCAGGGATTTTATGTCTGAGGGAGAACTTTTAGAATCAGAAAATGTTTTACCTCAGATAGATTTGGACGTCACGTCCTTTAAATTTAAACTGGAACACCTCCGCCTGTTGCTCAGGGAGGTTTTGACGACTGGACGATTGTGACCTTATTACATTTCTCCCTGAAAAATTGTGTAAAATGGACAAATATCTAGAGGTACCTACTTACACTGATGTTTTTTCCGGTTCCTAAGAGAATTTCGGAAATTGTTAAGAGGGAATGGGATAGACAGGTATACCGTTTTCTCCCCCTCCTAATTTCAAGAAAATGTTTCCTATGTCTAGCATCATGCGGGACTCCTGGCAATTGGTCCCTAAGGTGGAGGGAGCTATATCTACTTTAGCTAAACGTACAACTATACCCATTGAGGACAGTTGTGCTTTTAAAGATCCTATGGATAAAAAATTAGAGGGTCTTCTAAAGAAACTATTTGTTCATCAGGGTTTTCTCTTACAGAATATAGCCTGCATGGTTCCAGTAACTACTGCAGCTGCCTTTTGGTTTGATGTTCTGGAAGAGTCTCTGAAGGTTGAGACACCTTTGGAGGACATTTTAGACAGAATTAAGGCTCTTAAATTATCCAATTCTTTTATGACTGATGCTGCTTTTCAAATTGCAAATTAGCAGCGAAAAACGCAGGCTTTGCCATTGTAGCGCGCAGAGCGTTATGGCTAAAGTCATGGTCGGCTGACGTATCGTCTAAATCTAAGCTTTTATCTTTTCCCTTCAAAGGTAAGACCCTATTCGGGACTGAGCTGAAGGAAATAATCTCTGACATTACTGGAGGTAAGGGTCACACCCTAACTCGGGACAGGTCCCTCAAGATGAGGAGAAAATTAAAATAATTTTCGTTCCTTCGAAATTTTGAAGGAGTATCCTCTGTTTCCTCTTCCTCCACTTAGAAGGAAGGGAACTTTGCTCAATCCAAGTCGGTCTGGAGACCTAACCAGGCCTGGAATAAGGGTAAACAAGCCAAAAAAGCCCAATGCTGCTACCAAGGCAGCATGAAGGGGCAGCCCCCCATCCGGGACCGGATCTAGAAGAGGACAGACGCTCTTTCTTTGCTCAGGCTTGGGCAAGGGAAGTACAGGATCCCTGGGCATTGGAAATTGTGATCCAGGGGTACCAGTTGAAATTCAAGTATTTCCTCCCAAGGGGGAGATTTCATCTTTCACGGTTGTCTGTAGACCAGACAAATAGAGAGGCGTTCTTAGGCTGTGTAAAAGACCTCTACACCATGGGTGTAATTTGCCCAGTTCCAGATCTGGAACAGGGGCAGGGGTTCTATTCAAATTTATTCGTAGTTCCCAAAAAAAAAAAAAGGGAATTTTCAGACCAATTTTAGATCTCAAATGTCTAAACAAGTTTCTCAGGGTCCCATCGTTCAAGATGGAGACCATTCGTACAATTTTGCCAATGATCCAGGAGGGTCAATACATGACCACATGCGTACATGCGTACCTTTCATATTCCTATCCACTAGGATCATCATCAATTCCTGCAATTTGCATTTCAGGACAAACATTATCAGTTTGTGGCCCTTCCCTTTGGGTTGGCCACGGCTCCCACGATCTTCACAAAGGTTCTAGGGTTTTTTCTAGCGGTTCTCAGGCCGCGAGGCATAGCGGTGGCACCCTATCTGGATGATATCTTGATCCAGGCGTCAACTTATCAGCTGTCCAAATCTCACACGGACATCGTGTTGTCATTTCTAAGAACTCACGGTTGAAAGTGAATGTAGAAAAGAGTTCACTAGTTCCACAGACAAGAGTTCCATTCCTGGGAACTCTGATAGACTCGGTAAACATGAAAATAAAATCAAAGATTCTAAATTCTTGCTGGGCTCTGCAGTCCATTCATCGGCCATCAGTGGCTCAGTGTATGGAAGTCATCGGACTAATGGTAGCAGAAATGGATATCATCCTGTTTGCTCACTTTCATCTCAAACCACTACAACTGTGCATGCTCAGTTAGTGGAATAGGGATTAGGCGAATGTATCTCCTCAGATAAATCTGGACCAAGAGACCAGAGACTCTCTTTGGTGGTGGTTGTCACAGGACCATCTGTCCCAAGGGATGTGTTTCTGAAGGCCATCTTGGGTAATAGTAATGATGGACGCCAGCCTCCTGGGCTGGGGTGCAGTCTGGAATTCCCTGAAGGCTCAGGGTGTGTGGACTCAGGTGGAGTCTCAATTGCCAATCAATATTCTGGGACTGAGAGCAATATTCAACGCGCTGCTGGCGTGACCTCAGTTGGCTTCGGCCAAATTCATAAGATTCCAGTTGGACATTATCACAACGGTGGCATATATCAATCATCAGGGGGAACAAGGAGTTCTCGAGCGATGATAGAAGTATCAAGGATAATCCGATGGGTGGAGGCTCACTCTTGCGATCTGTCTGCGATCTATATCCCAGGAGTAGAGAACTGGGAAGCGGATTTTCTAAGTCGTCAGACTTTTCATCCGGGGGAGTGGGAACTCCATCTGGAGGTGTTTGCAATCTTGATTCATCAATGGGGCACACCGGAATTGGATCTGATGGCATCTCGACAGAATGCCAAACTTCCACGTTACGGTTCCAGGTCAAGGGATCCCCAGGCTGTACTGATAGATGCTCTAGCAGTACCTTGATCGTTCAACCTGGCTTATGTGTTTCCACCTTTTTTTTTCTCTCCTTCCTCGTGTGATTGCCAGAATCAAACAGGAGAGGGCTTCAGTAATTCTAATAGCGCCTGCATGGCCACACAGGACCTGGTATGCAGATCTAGTGGACATGTCGTCTCTGCCAACGTGGAGACTGCCATTGAGAAAGGACCTTCTTATTCAAGGTCTGTTCCAACATCCAAATCTAACTTCTCTGCAGCTGACTGCTTGGAGATTGAGCGCTTGACTTTATCTAAGCGGGGTTTCTCTGAGCCGGTCATGGATACCCTGGTTCAGGCTCGCAAGCCGGTCACTAGAAAAATTTACCATATGATGTGGCGTAAATATCTTTATTGGGTGAATCCAAGGGTTACTCATGGAGTAAGATTAGGATTCCTAGGATTTTGTCTTTTCTCCAAGAAGGATTGGAGAAGGGATTATCAGCTAGTTCCCTGAAGGGACAAATTTCTGCTTGGTCAATTTTGCTTCACAAGCGTCTGTAAGATGTCCCAGATGTTCAGGCATTTTGTCAGGCTTTAATCAGAATCCAGCCTGTGTTTAAACCGATTGCTCCGCCATGGAGCTTGAATTTTGTTCTTAATGTTCTTCAAGGGGTTCCGTTTGAACCCATGCATTCCATAGATATTAAGCTGTTATCTTGGAAAGTTTTGTTTTTAGTAGCTATCTCTTCTGCCTGAAGAGTTTCGAGCTTTCTGCATTGCAATGTGATTCCCCTTATCCTATATTCCATCCTGATAAGGTGTTTTTTGCGTACTAAACCTGTATTTCTTCCTAAGGTTGTTTCAAATAAGAATATTAATCAGGAAATAGTGGTTCCTTCCTTGTGTCCTAATCCTTCCTCTAAGAAGGAACGTCTGTTACATAACTTGGACGGGTTCGTTCTTTAAAGATTTTATTTACAAGCCACCAAGGATTTCAGTCAAACATCTTCTCTGTTTGTTGTTTATTCCGGGAAATGTAGGAGTCAAAAAGCTACGGCTACCTCTCTCTCTTTTTGGCTGAGAAGCATCATCCGCCTGGCATATGAGACTGCTGGATAGCAGCCTCCTGAAAAGATTACGGCTCATTCCACCAGAGCTGTGGTTTCCACATAGGCTTTTAAAAACGATGCTTCTGTTGCACAGATTTGTAAGGTTGCGACTTGGTCCTCCCTTCATACTTTTTACAAATTTTACAAATTTGATACTTTTGCTTCTTCTGAGGCTATTTTTGTGAGAAAGGTGCTTCAAGCAGTGGTGCCTTCCGTTTAGGTTCCTGTCTTGTCCCTCCCTTTCATCCATGTCCTAAAGCTTTGGTATTGGTATCCCACAAGTAAAGGATGAAACCCGAAACCCGTGGACTCGGTACATCTTGTAAAAGAAAAGGAAATTTATGCTTACCTGATAAATTAATTTCTTTTGCGATAGGCCGAGTCCACGGCCCACCCTGTCATTTTGGGACAGGATTTATTTTTTATAAACTTCAGTCACCTCTGCACCTTTTTAGTTTTTTCCCTTTCTCTTCCTATACCTTCGGTCGAATGACTGGGGGGAGGAGTTAAGGGAGGAACTATATAGCAGCTCTGCTGTGATGCTCTTTGCCACTTCCTGTTAGGAGGAGGATTATATCCCACAAGTAAAGGATGAAACCCGTGGACTCGGTATATCGTAAAAGAAATTAATTTATCAAGTAAGCATAAATTTCCTTTTTAATTAAATTTACAAAACTCTACAAAATTACTAACACTTTAGTGTTGTCAAGTTTAGGCTGCTCCACCCCCCTTATCAGTGTCTTACTCCAAACCCTGAGGTATCAAGTAACAAAGTGTGCACGTGAGGTTAATTACTTATACAAGTAAGGGGAGTTGAGGAGGGACATTGCTATTGTTTGTTGACAAGAGGCTTGCTTGTTTCCATAGGGATAATGTCACATGCTTTGTGAAAGCTTCAGCATTATACTGTACACTGCTTTAGTCAGGTGTCATGTGACTCTGCCCCCTACCGTGCATGTACACGAGTGCATTCTGCAGTAGTTAGGACCTAGATAGCACATGCCATTTATGGAAATGCCCAGGGGGGAGCTTTCTGCAAACAAAACTATGCCTGACTTAAAGGGGGTTAAAACAGAAACGGTTTTGCAGGTAAGCTTTGGCTGCATTATATATTTAGAAACTTATGTTAGTTTATACTGTTTTATGTCCCTTTAAAGGGATACTAAACCCAATTGTTTTCCTTCATGATTCAAATAGAGCATGCAATTTTAAGCAACTTTCTAATTTAATCCTATTATAAATTTTTCTTCATTCTCTTGGTATCTTTATTTAAAAAAAGCAGGAATGAAAGCTAAGGAGCTTGCCCATTTTTGGTTCAGAACCCTGGATAGCGCTTGCTGATTGGTGGCTACATTTAGATACCAATCAGCAAGCACTACCCAGGTGCTGAACCTAAAATGGGCCGGCACCTATGCTCTAATTCATGCTTTTCAAGTAAAGATACCAAGAGAACAAAGAAAAATTGATAATAGGAGTAAAATAGAAAGTGAATGCTCTATCTGAACCATGAAAGAAAAAAAATTGGCTTTAATGTGCTTTAGAGAGCATGTTAAGGTAAACATTAAAGGGACACTCAAGTCAAAATTAAACTTTCACGATTCTGATAGAGCAGCAATTTTAAACAACTTTCCAATTTACGTCCGTTAACAAAATGTGCACAGTCTTTTTATATTTACACTTTTTTTTTTTGAGTCACCAGCTCCCACTGAGCATGTGCATGAATTCCCATATGAATATACGTATATGCATTTGTGATTGGCTGATGGCTGTCACCTGGTACAGGGGGAGTGGAAATAGACATAACTTTGAAAGTTGTCAGAAAACAAATCTACTACTCATTTGAAGTTCAGACTAAGGGCTAGATTTATCAAAGCTGAGGCGTACAGGGGCACGTATACGCGCCCCTGTACGCCTCAGCTCGCCTGTGGCTGGGCGAAATTACCCGCAGATAATCAACATTGCACATGAGCGCAATTTTGCGTTCGCGTGCAATCCCGCCCCCTGCCTGCGCACAGCCAATCATGCGCGGGCTGGAGCTGTCAATCTCCTCGGTCGGACTCGACCGCGGAGATTGAATTTCGCCACCTTAGAGGTGGTGAAAAGGTTAAGGAAGCGGCGGTCTGGTGACCGCTGCTTGATAAATTACGGCGAGCTAGTTCTTGTGAGAACTTGCAGCCGTAGGGCTTTGGTAAATCGAGCCCTAAGTGCTATTGCATTGTCTTTTTATCATGTTTTTGTTAATTATGGAAATCTACTGTATGCACTGGTCCTTTAACCCCTTAAAAAAATGAAGTTAATAAATAATGATGATTTTCATCAGGATTTAAACACATAGAGGTCAGCTCTGGACCGGCACTACCAATCATGAGGTGAATACAGCTGGTGATTGATGGGTATGCACATATATTGTCCCTGATTGGCTTAGCATCTTTGTACAGCATTGCCACTCCAATGTTTCATTTCTAATGATTCTAGTGTTTGCACAACTTGTGGGCTTTATGCAGATAGGGATACCACCTGTTCAGGAATAAACAGGACAGTTCGGGTGTCCGGGATTTGAGTCAGGTGTGTCCGGCTTTGGTATGAAACCGTCACAGGCCAAAAAAGTTACATTGTGCATTTGCAACATACTGCCCATGCCTACAGTTACTGCTCTCTAGCACATGTGTGTCTTTGTGTGTGAGTGTCTGTGTGTGTGTATTTGTGTTTGTCAGTGTCTTTCTGTGTCTGTGTGAGAGAGAATATCTATGTGCAAGTTTGTGATTATGTGCTATTATACGTAGGGGTAGATTAATCAAATGTCGGGTGGACCTGATCCGCTGTAGCGGACCCGACATCACTAAGTTGGCATTTATCATTGCACAAACATTTCTTGTGAAATGCTTGTGCAATGCTGCCCCCCTGAACATTCGCGACCTCGGCTGCTAGCAGGGGGTGTCAATCATCCCGATTGGGGTGATTGCAGTCCGCCACCTAAGAGGTGGCAGATGAGTTATGGAGTAGCAGTCTTATGACCGCTGCTTCTTAACTTATGTTTCCTGGCGAGCCAGAAGGCTCGCACGGAAACAGCAGAATACGCTGCTTTATACATCTAGCCCGTAGTGTACTGTGGCCTGAACTAAAGGTGGCAGCCCTATATACAGAAAAATATTTTCTAAGTCTTGCATAATGACACAACCGCAGCAGAACGCAGTCAAGTTCAAACTCATTCTGACGCAGAGTATCGAGAGCTACAAACTGACATCTACAGCCAAAAGAAGGCAAACTGGGAGCAGGTATATATACCCTCTGCAACTGACACACCTCCTCTGAGGTCCTCCAGTAATCCCTGGTGTCAAGGAAGAGTTAGTGATTTTATTTATTTACCATCGGCCAGCCACAGATGGGCATTCACCAAGCAGAGGAAGTATACAGCAACTTATCAGGAGGCACACAAAGAAATCAACACTCCACAAGACACCAGGATATGTATTTGTGCCTAACTGCACTAGATCTGACTGTGGTGCAACCTAGAAATGAAAAATGTGTCACCCCCAATATCTGTTTCCCTCTATAACTACTCCATAATACCACAGTACTGGAGACACAGAAATGGAAATATTATTATCATTAGAGGAGGATAAATCAGATTACTAAAATGTGAGTTTCTGGAAGATGTGTGATAAATTGCGCACTTAAAGGAACATTTATATAGCTGCATTTGCAGCTTTTCAGACCTTGTGGTGCAGGCTCTAATGAGTTAGCCTGAAACCATAAATTTAAAAATGTTGCTTCTTATTTAATGCCCTTATTGCAGTAAAGGTGATTGATTGATTGATTGATTGATTGATTGATTGATTGACAGGCCCTGCTCTCATGTTTGCATGAGGGCAGGGGGCAGATTTGCACAAGAGAGATCTTGTGTAATCTTAAATTTTCGTGAAGCACAGCTGTATCACAAGTAGCAGTTGTGGGCGGAGAGGTTCTCTCCTTGAGAACTTGTCTGCCTACAGCTTCATCAATTTTCTTCTTACTGTTTAAAGGGACATAAACCCAATTTTTTTCTTTTATGATTCAGATAGAGCATACAGATTTAAACAACTTTAAAATGTGCTTTCATTATCAAATTTGCTTCATTCTTTTGGTATCCTTTGTTGAAGAAGCAACAATCCGCTATTGAGAGCTTGCTGAACACATCAGATGAGCCAATGACAAGAGGCATATATGTGCGGCCACCAATCATCAGCTATCTCTCAGTAGTGCACTGCTGTTCAACAAAGAATATCAAGAGAACAAAGCAAATGAGATAATAGAGGTTGTTTAAATTGTATGTTTTATCTGGATCTATACCCTAATAATGCAGTGGTCCTAACCTGTAATATTTTTCTCATTTGCTTTTTTTTTTGGATTAGTTACGTTAGAATTATTTTCCACTTGGTATGTAAAAGAATTTAGCCAAATTGAAACAAAGTATAAGAATAAAATAGTAAAGGGCGCTATAACTTGTTTCACACAAGCTCCTACTTAAAACTCACCTACCCTAAGTGAGTAAAAAAGACCAGTAAAACCAAAATAAGTAAGGATTGCTCCACAAGGGAGCAGTATAAAACTGGAGAAAAAAAATTATTAAGTTATCTATGTGAATATATAACGATCTATAGAGGTCAATAAATTCAAGTGCTATTAAACATCAAAATGGTAATATACAAATGTATTCACACTTATACATATATTAAAAAGCTGAACAGCTTATATACCTTTTCAAATTGGGACGTCTCCCAGTGAGCAGTACCAAATAATGCCAAAACCCCCTGAGTGAAATATTTAGGTGATAAAAATGTGTCAACTGGGTTGATAGGTTTAACAGAGTAACGAGTTCACTCTCTATATCTTCTAGATAAGTGTATTTTGTAACAGGTGTATGAAAGTGTCTATTGTGCATACAAAAAAGTATCTATTGTGCATACAAAAAAATAAAAAAATTAATTGCTTTCTAAAGTACTTGACGATTTACCTGATAAACCTATAGGATCCTTTTAGTATTTTAACATTATTATTTTTTTAGATTAGTTAGCGTTGCATTGGCTTCCAGGATAGATTAGATTATTGCCTTTTATTGCTGAGGTATATACATAGTGATAATTATAATGGTTGAAACATGTTTATAATTTGTTGCCAGTATTTTTTATATAGTATATATATTCACTAATTAACATTGCAATTTATGAGATACTATATTGTATGCACTTAAGATACTTTTTTGTATGCACAATATACACTTTTATACACCTGTTACAAAATACACTTATCTAGAAGATATAGAGAGTGAACTTGTTACTCTGTTAAAGGGACAGTTTACCCAATGATCCACTTTAGCTGCTGGAGTGTATTAAATTGTTTACAAGAAGCTCCTTTACCCTTATATTGGCATTTGAAATAGTTGATTTAGCATGTGGTATCCCCACCTATGCTGAAAGTTTGTGGACGAATGTCCAAGCTATAAATAAGCTTTGTAAACACAGCCAGCAGAATAAATTACACTCCCAGTGGGATATAGCAGAGATAAGGTAATAAAATTTGTGGACGCATGTCCAAGCTATAAATAAGCTTTGTAAACACAGCCAGCAGAATAAATTACACTCCCAGTGGGATATAGCAGAGATAAGGTAATAAAATGTTAATTTTTCATTGTTCTCTCCAAGTATTGGTGATTGATTTTTGGACAGATATATAAGATAAAGAAGCAGGTATATGAACACAATGTGATAAAGTAATGAGATATGATTATACCTACAAGCTCAACCCATTTTATTAGGTTGTGGCTTCAAAACACAAAATCAGAGCTTTAATATACACAAATTATCCTTAAAAAGCTAATTATTATACATGTTATACTCTGCAGTTGGTAAAAAAAAGCAATTGTAAACACATTAAGGGAAAACAATTTTACACTATACTGTCCCTTTAAATCTATCAACCCAGTTGACACATTTTTATCACCTAAATATTTCACTCAGGGGGTTTTGGCATTATTTGGTACTGCTCACTGGGAGATGTCACAATTTTAAAAGGTATATAAGCTGTTCAGCTTTTCAATATATGTATAAGTGTGAATACATTTGTATATTACCATTTTGATGTTTAATAGCACTTGATTTTATTGACCTCTATAGATCGTTCTATATCCATATAGATAACAACTAAATATTTTTTTTTCTCCAGTTTTATACTGCTCCCTTGTGGAGCGATCCTTACTTGTGTTAAAGGGACACTAAACCCCAAAATTTTCTTTCATGATTCAGAAAGAGAATGCAAATTTAAACGACAATCCAATTTACTTCTATTATTTATTTTGCTGCATATTTTAGATATCCTTAGTTGAAGAAAAAGCAATGCACATGGGTGAGCTAATCACATGAGGCTTCTAAGTGCAGCAACCAATCAGCAGCTACTGAGCCTATCTAGATATGCTTTTCAGCAAATAATATCAAGAGAATAAAACAAATTAGATAATAGGAGTAAATTAGAAAGTTGTTTAAAATTGCATGCTCTTTCTATATCATGAACGGAAAAAAAATGGGTTTCATGTCCCTTTAACAAATTATAAAGTGCAAGAATAAACAAATGTGTCTCCTGATCCAATATAAAGCTATAGTGATCTATTGTAAAATAGTGACGTTAAAAATTTTAAGAGACGTTTAAACTGACTTCTATTACCAAATGTACTTTATTCCTTTGGTATCCTTTATTGAAAAGCATACACAAGTAGGCTCTGGGGCAGCAATGCACTAATAAGAGCTAGTTGGAGATTGGTGGCTATACACATATGCTTCTTCTCATTGGATCACCATATTTCTACAGCTATGAGGACTCAGGTGAAGCCAGCTCCAGAGAAGCAATGCACTGGTCTGTGTTAAACCCCTTTGTAGATGCTAAACAAACAGAGCATTCTCTTATTGCATTGTTACTTCTGCATATGCAGAACTCCCAACTTTTGTACAACTGAGCAGTGATTTTATCCCAATGGCTGCCATTAACACACTAAGCAATGATTTCATCTCCTTGACTGACCATAACACACACAATAATGATCTGACCTCCTCTGACTACCAGTAGCACACACAACAGTGTTTTACACCCCATGGTTCCCCATAAAAATACAGAGCAGTAATTTTAACCCCTTGGCTGTCAGTAACACATTGAGTAGTAGCTTCTTTCAAGAACATATTTGTAATACACAGAGACATAGGAGTCATTTAAAATGTAGCTGTCCCTCAAAAGTTTTTTTTTTCTTTCTACAGACATCTTTATTCATAAGGTTTGAAGACTTCAGGGGGGGGGGGGAGGGGAATCAATACACCAAGGCAATTCTGTTCATTAGGTCTGCCACAAATGTAGGGTTAATGCAATATGAGTACCAGTCATGGGTTAAAGTAATTGTACATCCTAGCTTTTGTTACACGCTAGGATTTACAATTGGAACAAATAAAGGGGACTTTCATTCACAAAGTATAAAATACTTAATGCTGAAAGCTCCTATATTTGTTGGAAGCGTTCGCCTCACTGAGCTGCTCAGGCAGCCCACGGCAGAACACTGTTTAGCTCATTAGCTGAGAAGTGCTTGGTGCCAGCTGGCCCGCACGGCTATTGGCTAAGAGGTGGAAACATCACCTCTAAGCCAAATAACTTTTTGCCGTAGTGGAGAGAACGCTTTCAACAAATAAATGAGCTTTCAGCATGAAGTATTTTATACTTTGTGACTGAAAGTCCCCTTTATTTGTTCCAAGTGTCAATCCTAGTGGTTCACAAATGCTCGGATTTACAATAAATGTAATGAGGCAGGGGATTGGTTAATGGGACATTAAACACTGAGTTTGTAATAAAATATGTTGAATTATGTGCAGCAAAGGAACTTTCCAGTATACTTTATATATTTTGTCACAATCCCCTGTTATTTAACTCTGAAAATAGTAGGTGTTCTAATTCATGCTAAAGAGTGCAGACTCCAAATATAACACTGCTATATTCCATATTGGTTGCACACTCTAGTGACACATTTATAACAGTCTCTTATTGGCCTCAGCAGAGAAGAAAACCTAGGTTAAAACATGGCCACTTTATGGACACTAAAACTTTACACTTATCTTTTTAATATTTAAACAGCTAATAGAATTTTAAAAATAAGTTTTGCATTTTATTCTCATGCAAATCTTTGTATTGAATACATAATTTTATCGCATAGTTGGCAACAGTCCTGCTTTTTGGCTTCCTGTCCCTGCCTTTTAAAGGGATAGTAAACAGCAAAATTTTCTTTTATGATTCAGATAGAACATACAATTTTAAACAACTTTCCAATTTAATTCTATTATCAAATTTTCTTCATTCTCTTGATAGCCATTGCCGAAAGGGACAACATTGCACTACTGACAGGAAGCTGACAGGAAAATATCTATTTAGCCAATCACAAGAGACAAATGTGTGCAGGCACCAATTAGCAGCAGCTCCCACTAGTGTATGATATGTGCGTATTCATTTTTTAACAAGGGATACTAAGAGAACGAAGCATATTTGAAAATTGAAGTAAAATTTAAAAGTGTCTTAAAATGACCGGCGCTATCTGAATCATGCAAGTTTAATTTTGACTTTCCTGTATATAGTTTATGAATATTGTGTGCAGTGCAGTACTCCCACCACAGAGGGCGCTGTGGCATTAGTCTAATTGCTTACATTACAGTATGTTGTTTTTTTTGCAGTTTCAGTGGTCTTCTGTTACACTGGAGTTTAGCAGTGTAAGGTCAGGTGTCAGGTAAGGGAAAGTCATGATATGTGATATATAACACTAGGGAGGGTAAGTGACAAGGGGTGATTAAGTCAGGCAGCTCATTAGTGTTGCACAGTTTGTAACATGGTGTCATTTCCCCCCATGTATATACTGAGGCTTTGCTTAGCTGGGTCTTAAAGGGGGACAGTCTAGGCCAAAATAAACTTTCATGATTCAGATAGAGCATGTAATTTTAAACAATTTTCAAATTTACTTTTATCACCAATTTTGCTTTGTTCTCTTGGCATTCTTAGTTGAAAGCTTAACCTAGGAGGTTCATATGCTAATTTCTTAGACCTTGAAGGCCACCTCTTTTCAGAATGCATTTTAACAGTTTTTCACCACCCATGTATTTCATATAGATAACACTGTGCTCGTGCACGTGAAGTTATCTGGGAGCAGGCACTGATTGGCTAAACTGCAAGTCTGTCAAAAGAACTGAGATAAGTATGCAGTCTGCTGAGGCTTAGATACAAGATAATCACAGAGCTTAAAAGTATATTAATATAACTGTGTTGGTTATGCAAAACTGGGGAATGGGTAATAAAGGCATTATCTATCTTTTAAAACAATACAAATTCTGGTGTAGACTGTCCCTTTAACACATCAGGCCCTTCATGTGCTGGAACTGACATTCACAGAACATACAAAAAAAACTAGGTTTACTGGAGCATTTCTTGGTCTATTAACCTAAACCTATTACCAGTAATCACTGCAGCAGCAAAAATAAAAACATGAATAGTCACCTCATAAAATGCCCCCTACTGGTGAATCTATCAATACTGACTTAGCAAGTCCTTAACATATCTGCATAAATTGTTCTCAGCAGCCCTAAGACAGCAGTTAGCAGGTTAATATATTGAGGTAATATCACTGTCTAATTTCAGTCTGTGTAACATCTAGTGTGCTGTGTGGTGTCCAGCTGAATGGTTAAAGGGACAGTCTAGTTATAATTAACCTTTCATGATTCAGATAGGGTGTGTCATTTTAAACAACTTTCCAATTTACTTTTAGCAACAAATTTGCTTTTTTTCTATTGATATTCTTAGTTGAAAGCTAAACCCAGGTAGGCTCATATGCTAATTTCTAAGCCGTTGAAGGCTGCCTCTTATCTGAATGCATTTGGCAGTTTTTCACAGCTAGACAGAGCTAGTTCATGTGTGCCATATATATAACATTGTGCTCACTCCCGTGGCGTTACCTAGAAGTCAGCACTCAATGGCTATAATGCAGGTCTGTCAAAAGAACTGAAATAAGGGGGCACTCTGCAGAACCTTGGATACAAGGTAATCACAGAGCCACACACAGAGATAGATACACACACATATGCAGTTATACACACACCCTCAAATCTATACACACTCATATTTATATCAGTTTTTTAATTAATATATCAAACAACAAACATACAGTACCAAACAGCACTATGGAACACTAGAAAGCACTGTGTCAAATACTTGTGTATTATAAAAAGAATGCATTTCTATATTTCAGAGTATACAATCAAGTTTTTTTTCCCCAAAGCTAGACGTTGAGTTTATAAAATTATTTTAAGCACACAGAAGTTTTTATATAAGTTATTGATTTGTCTCTTAAAGGGACAGTCAACACCAGAATTTTTGTTGATTAAAAAGAGAGATAATCCCTTTATTACCCATTCCCCAGTTTTGCATAACCAACAGTCGGCTAGATTAAGAGTTTTGCGTGATGCGCGGCACGGTGCTAACTTGCAAGTTATTGTCACGGCTCAACTCCCTACAGCGCTGGTATTACAGGTTTTCATAAACCCGGCGTTAGCAGGCAATATTGCAGCGTAAATCAAAATTGAGTTCCATACCGCACTCCAATACCAGCGCTGCTGTGAGTTGGTTTTACGTGCTCGTGCAAGATTTCCCCATAGATATCAATGGGGAGAGCCAGTTAACAAAAAAGCCTAACACCTGCAATAAAGCAGCGTAAAGCTCCTTAACTCTGCCCCATTGATTCCTATGGGGAGAGAAAATGTATGTTTACACCTAACACCCTAACATAGACCCTGACATTTATTAACTCCTAATCTGCAGCCCCCGACATCGCCGACACCTACATTCGTTATTAACCCCTAATCAGCCGCACCAATGTCGCCGCCACCTACCTACACTTATTAACCTCTAATCTGACACCCGCAATGTCGTCGCCACCTACATTACACTTATTAACCCCTAATCTGCCGCCCCCAACATCGCCGCCACTATACTAAAGTTATTAACCCCTAACACCACCTAACTTTAATTTCTTTCATGTAATTGGCAAGAGTCCATGAGCTAGTGATGTATGGGATATACAATCCTACCAGGAGGGGCAATATAGGTATTGTACTTATATTTGCCATGAGTCAGGTTCATGTATTTCCTTTTTTGCAGACTGTCAGTTTCATATTTGGAGAAAATTAACATACTAAGAAATATTTTTTCTTACCTGGGGTTTAGTCTTTTTTCAAATTGACTAAATTTTTCTTGCAAATTGCGGGCAGGATTAGGCCCGTGGGTGCGCCAAATGCTAGACTTTATTGCGTCATTCTTGGTGCGAAAATTTTTTGGCGCAAAGTTACTTCCGTTGACACAAGTTCGGAATTTCCGGCGTCGTAATTGACGCCAAGTTCCTTACACAGGGTTGCGTCAGTAACGCGAGTGTGTCATTTCCGGATGTTGTTGGCGCCAAAAAAAATTTCAGTCACGTTGTGCGTCATACTTGGCACCAATTTTTTTCATTAATTTAATACCCCATTGCTATTTGCCTCTTGCCTTTTTCTATGTCTGAGGGCTATGCTATTTGCATTTTTTTCCCATTCCTGAAACTGTCATATAAGGAAATTGACAAATTTTGCTTTATATGTTGTTTTTTATTTTACATTTTGCAAGATGTCTCAATCTGATCCTGTCTCAAAAGTATTTGTTGGAACTTTGCTGCCTGATGTCGGTTCTACTAAAGCTAAGTGCATTATATTTCCGAATGTCATTTGTATTGGTTATCATGATAAACTTTTACATGCAGATATTGTCTCCATCAGTAAATAGTACATTGCCTGTTGTTGTTCCTTCAACTTTTAATGTACATGTTATATCTATGAAATTTAAAGAATTTGTTACTGATTCTGTTCAGAAGGCTTTGTCTGCTATTCTGCCTTCTAATTAATATAAAGGTCTTTTAAAACTTCTCCAAAATTCCCATCTTCGCATCAAAACAAAATCCAATTGCACGCTGACCGCAGTCCACTCTTTTAAATACTTAGGTATGTTGTTAGACCCCAATCTATCTTTTGGACTCCACATAGAAAAAATTGCCTCTAAACTTTATCCAAAACTAGGTGCCCTGTACAGAAACAAATCTTGCCTCAGCCCTACAGTAAAGGAAAAGATTGTACAGCAAATGCTGATGCCTATCTTGGATTATGGGGACATAGTATATGCACCTGCTCCGCAAACTCACCTTAATAAACTAAATACGTTATATAACTCGCTCTGCCGCTTTGTGCTACAATGTAACTACAGGACCCACCATTGTGACATGCTAAAAGAACTAAACTGGCTGTCGCTAGAATCCAGACGCACCCTCCATCTTTCCTGCCTTGTCTTTAAGAGCCTTTCTGGGAAGCTCCCACCCTACCTGAGCAGAATGCTCTCCCCTGCTATTCCCACCTCCTATAACCTCCGATCCAATAACAGCACATTATTTAGCTTGCCTCAATACAAAAAAAAAGCAGCTCGATCCTCCTTTTCCTACAGAGCGCCACAATTATGGAATGACCTCCCTCACACTTTAAAAACTTCCCCAAGCCTAAAATCCTTTAAGAGATCCCTCTATACATATCTCAAAACAGAATGCTCCTGTCATGGTTAAATATTTCATACCTGCTCTATGTTAAATGTTTGCATATAATGTGTATTTTTATTATTGTTTTTGTATTTTATTGTACCCTATTGTATCAATGCAATGTTTTGTGATCCGAGGACATACTTGAAAACGAGAGAAATCTCAATGTATCCTTCCTGGTAAAATATTTTATAAATAAAATATTTTATAAATAAATAAGGTTGATGAAATTTCAAATGACCGACAACACAATGAATTATCCTCCTCTGATGAGGATTTATCTGATTCAGAAGATCCTTCCTCAGATATTGACACTAACAAATCTACTTATTTATTTAAAATGAAGTATTTTCATTCTTTGTTAAAGAAGTGTTAATTATTTTGGTTATCGTGGAAACTAGTCCTCTTGATATTAGAACTAGTAAATTCTGTTTTTAAACCTCCTGTGGTTTCTCCAGGGTTTTTTTTCCTGTCCCTGATGCTATTTCTGATATGATTTCTAAGGAATGGAATAAGCCGGGTACTTCTTTTATTCCTTCTTCAAGGTTTTAAAATTGTATCCTTTACCAGTAATTTCTATAGAGTTTTGGGAAAAGATCCTCAAAGTTGATGGGGCTAATTCTACTCTTGCTGAACATACCTCTATTCCTATGGAAGATAGTACTTAAGTTCCTTTAGATGGGAAACTTGAATCTTATCTAAGGAAAGCTTATTTATATTCAGGTCGTTTCAGGCCTGCAATTTCTTTGGCTGATGTTGTAGCTGCATCAACTTTTTTGTTGGAAAATTAGCGCAACAAGAATTGGATTCCGATTTATCTAGCATTGTTCGCTTACTGCAATACTAATCAGTTCTGATGCCATTTTTTTATATCATCAAGATTGATGTTAGATCTATGTCTTTAGCTATTTTTAGCTAGAAGAGTTTTGTGGCTTGAATCTTGGAATGCTGATATGACTTTTTAAGTCTAGATTGCTATCTCTTTCTTTCCAAGGTAATAAGACACCTAAGGGTAAATCTAAAGCTTCTAATCGTTTTCGTTCTTTTTGTCTAATAAGGAACAAAAACCTAATCCTTCCCTATGGAATCTGTTTCCAATTGGAAACTTTCATTAAATGGAATAAATCCAAGCCATTTAAAAAACCAAAAGCCAGCCCCTAAGTCCGCATGAAGGTGCGACTCTCATTCCAGCTTAGCTGGTAGGGGGCAGATTAAGGTTTTTTTCAAGGATGTTTGAATAAATTCTGTCCAAAATCAATGGTTTCAGAGTATTGTCTCTCAAGGGTATCGAATAGGATTCTGAGTAAGTCCTCCTGTGAGAAGATTTTTTTTCTCTCACGCATCCCAGCAAATCCAGTTAAAGCTCAGGCTTTCCTGAAGTGTGTTTCAGACCTGGAGTTTCAGGGGTAATCATGCCAGTTCCTTTTCAGGAACAGGGTCTGAGGTTTTATTCAAATCTATTCATTGTCTCAAAGAAGGAAATTTCATTCAGACCAATTCTGGATCTGAAAAGTTTGAATCGTTATGTAAGAGTACCAACTTTCAAATGGTGACTTTAAGGACTATTCTGCCTTTTGTTCAGCAAGGACATTTTATGTCCACAATGGACTTGCAGGATGCATACCTTCATATTCCGATTCATTCAGATCATTATCAGTTCCTGAGATTCTCTTTTCTAGACAAGCATTACCAATTCGTTGCTCTTCCATTTGGACTAGTAACCGCTCAAAAAATCTTTTTAAAGGTTCTAGGTGCCCTGCTTTATGGAAACCAGAGAGCAGGGTATTGCGGTGTTTCCTTATTTGGACGATATCTTGGTACTAGCTCAGTCTTTACATTCTGCAGAATCTCACACAAATCAACTAGTGTTGTTTTCTTCAAAAACATGGTTGGAGGATCAATTTACCAAAAAGTTTCTTGATTCCTCAGACAAAGGTCACCTTTTTTAGGTTTCCAGATAGATTCAGTGTCCATGACTCTGTCTCTAACAGACAAGAGACATTTGAAATTGGTTGCAGCCTGTCGGCACCTTCAGTCTCAGTCATTCCATTCAGTGGCTATGTGCATGGAAGTTTTAGGTCTCATGACTGCAGCATCGGATGCGATTCCCTTTGCTCGTTTTCACATGAGACCTCTCCAGCTTTGTTTGCTGAATCAATGGTGCAGGGATTATACAAAGATATCACAATTTATATCCTTAAATCCCAATGTTAGATACTCTCTGACGTGGTGGTTAAATCACCAGCGTTTAGTTCAAGGGGCTTCTTTTTCGGCCAACCTGGACTGTGATCACTACTGATGCAATTCTTTCAAGTTGGGGAGCTGTTTGGGGATCTCTGACAGCACAAGGGGTTTGGAAATCTCAAGAGTCGAGATTACCAATTAATATTTTAGAACTCCGTGCAATTCTCAGGGCTCTTCAGTTTTGGCCTCTGTTGAAGAGAGAACCGTTTATTTGTTTTCAGACAGACAATATCACAACAGTTGCATATGTCAATCATCAGGGTGGGACTCACAGTCCCCAAGCTATGAAGAAGTATCTTGGATACTTGCTTGGGCGGAATCCAGCTCCTGTCTAATTTCTGCGGTGCATATCCCAGGTGTAGAAAATTGGGAGGTGGATTATCTCAGCCGTCAGACTTTACATCCGGAGGAGTGGTCCTTCCATCCAGATGTGTTTTCTCAGATTGTTCAGATGTGGGGTCTTCCAGAGCTAGATCTCATGGCCTCTCATCTAAACAAGAAACTTACCCCCTCTGAGGAAGCGTTTTGCGAAACGCGCGTCAGGGGTTCTCTGGGAGAAGCCTTGTCTTTCTGTTTTTTAACTAGCTTACCCATGTTATAAATTATAACCTTATTCTCGATACTGTTAGCTCAGCAGCACATAGATAATTGTAAAACTAATTTAATTAGCCCTCGGATTGTAAGGGCTTAGTTTAAATGCATATTTGTGCTGCTGGCTTTGATTATTATTTATTGTTGTCAATCCTCCATATCCTAGGATGGTTGGCTCTTATAACTGGGTTTAAGTGTTTTTATTTTTTGCTGCTGCTATTATATGTGTGGAAGTTTTTTGCTAATATTAATAAAGTTTAAAGTATGAATGTTAATAATTTAAGAAGATAATTTAAGCTTAATTTTCTTTTTGGGCTGAGTTTAAACTTAATACACATTTCTGAGCTGCTTATATACAGTTGTATATCCTAATACAATTATTTTTAGTTGTGTCTTGCTCCCTGACTCAGAATTTGTGGCAGGATACCAATATACTAAAATCTTTTGGAAAGAGTACATCAGTATAATTCACTACATAATATTGGTCTCCTGTTTATTTCATACTTCGTCCTCCCCCATCATTTATTGTTAAACAAGAAACTTCCCTGATACCTGTCCAGTGATTTTCAGGCGGAAGCAGTGGATGCGCTGACACTTCCTTGGTGTTATCAACCTGCTTATATTTTCCCGCCTCTAGTTCTTCTTCCAAGAGTGATCTCCAAAATCATCATGGAACAATCGTTTGTGTTGCTGGTGGCTCCAGCATGGCCTCACAGGTTTTGGTATGCGGATCTTGTTCGGATGTCCAGTTGCCAACCTTGGCCACTTCCGTTAAGGCCAGACCTACTGTCTCAAGGTCCATTTTTCCATCAGGATCTCAAATCATTAAATTTGAAGGTATGGAAATTTAACGCTTAGAGGTTTCTCTGACTCAGTGATTAATACTATGTTACAAGCTCGGAAATCTGTCTCTAGAAAGATTTATTATCGAGTTTGGAAGATTTACATTTCATGGTGTTCTTCTTATAATTTCTCTTGGCATTCTTTTAGAATTCCTAGAATTTTACAGTTTCTTCAGGATGGTTTGGATAAGGGGTTGTCTCCAAGTTCATTGAAGGGACAAATCTCTGCTTTTTCTGTTTTATTTTACAGAAAGATTGCTTAACTTCCTGATATTCACTGTTTTGTACAGGCTTTAGTTCGTAATAAGCCTGTCATTAAATCAATCTCTCCTCCTTGGAGTTTTAATTTGGTTTTGAGGGCGTTACAGGCTCTTCCATTTGAGCCTATGCATTCTTTGAACATTAACTACTTTCTTGGAAAGTGTTGTTCCTTTTGGCCATCTCTTCTGCTAGAAGAGTTTCTGAGCTATCTGCTCTTTCTTGTGATTCTCCTTTTATGATTTTTCATCAGTATAAGGCGGTTTTGCGGACTTCATTTAAATTTTTACCTAAGGTTGTGCATTCTAACAACGTTAGTAGAGAAATTGTTGTCCCTTCCTTGTGTCCTAATCCTAAGAATTCTTTGGAAAGATCCTTTCATTCTTTGGATGTGGTGAGAGCTTTGAAATATTATGTTGAAGCTACTAAAGATTTTAGGAAGACTTCTAGTCTATTTGTTATTTTCTGGTCTTAGGAAAGGTCAGAAGGCTTCTGCTATTTCCTTGGCTTCTTGGTTAAAGCTTTTGATTCATCAAGCTTATGGAGTCGAGTCAGGTCCCGCCTCAGAGAATTACAGCTCATTCTACTAGATCAGTCTTCACTTCGTGGACTTTTAAGAATGAAGCTTCAGTTGATCAAATTTGTAAGCGGCAACTTGGTCTTCTTTACATACATTTACTAAATTCTACCGTTTTTATGTATTTTCTTCTTCAGAAGCAGTTTTTGGTAGAAAAGTTCTTCAGGCAGCTGTTTCAGTTTGATTCTTCTGCTGATGTTTTAAGTTTTTCATGTCATTTAAAGAATAAACTTATATTTTGGGTTGTGGATTATTTTTTCAGCGGAAAATGTCTGTTGTTTATTTTTATCCCTCCCTCTCTAGTGACTCTTGCGTGGAGTTCCACATCTTGGGTATTGATATCCCATACGTCACTAGCTCATGGACTCTTGCCAATTACATGAAAGAAAACCTAATTTATGTAAGAATTTACCTGATAAATTCATTTCTTTCATATTGGCAAGAGTCCATGAGGCCCACCCTTTTTATGGTGGTTATGATTTTTTTGTATAAAGCACAATTATTTCCAAATTCCTTTGTTGATGCTTTTTACTCCTTTCTTTATCACCCCACTACTTGGCTATTCGTTAAACTGAATTGTGGGTGTGGTGAGGGGTGTATTTATAGGCATTTTGAGGTTTAGGAAACTTTTCCCCTCCTGGTAGGATTGTATATCCCATATGTCACTAGCTCATGGGCTCTTGCCAATATGAAAGAAATTCATTTATTAGGTAAATTCTTACATAAATTATGTTGTAATTAAAATAAATCTAAATAAAACCTACTATTAATACCTAAATAATTCCTATTTAAAACAAAATACTTACCTATAAAATAAACCCTAAACTAGCTACAATATAACTAATACTTACATTGTAACTAGCTTAGGTTTTATTTCACAGGCAAGTTTGTATTTATTTTAACTAGATAGAATAGTTAGTAAATAGTTATTAACTATTTACTAACTACCTAGCTAAAATAAATACAAATTTACCTGTAAAATAAACCTAACCTGTCTTACACTAACACCTAACCTTACACTACAATTAAATAAATTACACTAATTAAATACAATTAACTAAATTACAAACCCCCCCACTAAATTACGCAAAATAAAAAATAAATTATCAGATATTTAAACTAATTACACCTAATCTAATAGCCCTATCAAAATAAAAAAGCCCCCCCAAAATAAAAAAAACATAGCCTTTAAAAGGGCCTTTTGCGGTGCATTTCCCCAAAGATATCAGCTCTTTTACCTGTAAAAAAAAAAATACAAACAACACCCCAACAGTAAAACCCACCACCCACATAACCAACCCCACAAATAAAATCCAAACTAAAGAAACCTAAGCTCCCCATTGCCCTGAAAAGGGCATTTGTATGGGCATTGCCGTTAAAAGGGCATTTAGCTCTTTTTCTGCCCAAACCCTAATCTAAAAATAAACCCCCCCCAATAAACCCTTAAAAAAAATAAACTAACACTAACCCCACGAAGATCCACTTACAGTTTTCGAAGACCCGACATCCATCCTCAACGAAGCCGACAGAAGTCCTCAACGAAGCGGCAGAAGTCTTCATCCAAGCGGGCAGAAGTCCTCTTTGAAGCCGGCAGAAGTCTTCATCCAGACGGCATCTTCTATCTTCATCCATCCAGACGGCATCTTCTATCTTCATCCATCCAGCGCGGAGCGGCTCCATCTTCAAGACATCCGGCGTGGAGCATCCTCTTCAATCGACGTCTTCTTGAACAATGAATTCTCTTTTAAATTATGTCATCCAAGATGGCGTCCCTTGAATTCCGATTGGCTGATAGAATTATATCAGCCACTTGGAATTAAAAGTTAAAAAATCCTATTGGCTGATGCAATCAGCCAATAGGATTGAGCTTCAATCCTATTGGCTGATCCAATCAGCCAATAGGATTGAGCTCGCATTCTATTGGCTGATTGGAACACCCTGGGGGAAAGCATCTTATCCAAACAGTGCACTGTTTAAAGGAAGAAGAACAAGGAAAAAGAAACAAAACTTATGTAAACTCATACGGCTAGATTACGAGTTTTTGTCGGTAGTGGTGTGCGGTGTTAACAAGCATTTTTTTCTCACTGCTCACTTAAGACAACGCTGGTATTACAGGTTTTTTAAACCCGGCGTTAGCCGCAAAAAAAAGTGAGCGGAGAGCAAAATTTAGCTCCACATCTCACCTCAATACCAGCGTTGCTTACAGTAGCGGTGAGCTGGTAAAACCTACTCATGCACGATTTCCCCATAGGAATCAATGGGGGAGAATCGGCTGAAAAAAAACCTAACACCTGCAAAAAAGCAGCGTTCAGCTGCTAACGCAGCCCCATTGAATCCTATGGGAAAATATTTTTTATGTTACACCTAACACCCTAACATGAACCCTGAGTCTAAACACCCCTAATCTTACACTTATTAACCCCTAATATGCCGCCCCCGACACCTGCATTTTATTATTAACCCCTAATCTGTCGCTCCGGACACCGCCGCCACCTACATTATCCCTATGAACCCCTAATCTGCTGCCCCCAACATCGCCGCCACCTACTTTTTATTTATTAACCCCTACTCTGCCGCCCCCAATGTCGCCGCCACCTAACTACACTTATTAACCCCTAATCTGCCGCCGCCACTATAATAAAGTTATTAACCCCTAAATCTAAGTCTAACCCTAACACCCCCCTAACTTAAATATAATTTAAATACATCTAAATAAAATTACTATTATTAACTAAATTATTCCTATTTAAAACTAAATACTTACCTATAAAATAAACCCTAAGCTAGCTACAATATAACTAATAGTTACATTGTAGCCATTTTAGGATTTATTTTTATTTTACAGGCAAGTTTGTATTTATTTTAACTAGGTAGAATAGTTATTAAATAGTTATTAACTATTTAATAACTACCTAGTTAAAATAAGTACAAATTTACCTGTAAAATAAATCCTAACCTAAGTTACAATTACACCTAACACTACACTATAATTAAATTAATTACCTAAATTAACTACAATTTATTACAATTAAATTAAATAAACTAAAGTACGAATAAAACCCACTAAATTACAGAAAATAATAAAATAATTACAAGAATTTTAAACTAATTACACCTAATCTAATCCCCCTAATAAAATAAAAAAGCCCCCCAAAATAATAAAAATCCCTACCCTATACTAAATTACAAATAGCCCTTTAAAGGGCCTTTTGTGGGGCATTGCCCCAAAGTAATCAGCTCTTTTACCTGTAAAAAAAAATACAATAACCCCCCAACATTAAAACCCACCACCCACATACCCAACACTAGTCTAAAACCCACCCAATCCCCCCCTTAATAAAACCTAACACTAACCCCTTGAAGATCACCCTACCTTGAGACGTCTTCACCCAACCGGGCAGAAGTGGTCCTCTAGACAGCCAGAAGTCTTCATCCGATCCGGGCAGAAGAGGACCTCCAGACACTTATTAGATTAGGTGTAATTAGTTTAAAATTCTTGTAATTATTTGTTATTTTCTGTAATTTAGTGTTTGTTTGTTTTCGTACTTTAGTTTATTTAATTTAATTGTAATTAATTGTAGTTAATTTAGGTAATTTATTTAATTATAGTGTAGTGTTAGGTGTAATTGTAACTTAGGTTAGGGTTTATTTTACAGGTAAATTTCTATTATTTAAACTAGGAAGTTATTAAATCGTTAATAACTATTTAATAACTATTGTACCTAGTTAAAATAAATACAAAGTTGCCTGTAAAATAAAAATAAACCCTGAGATAGCTACAATGTAATTATTAGTTATATTGTAGCTAGCTTAGGGTTTATTTTATAGGTAAGTATTTAATTTTAAATAGGAATAATTTATTTAATTGTAGTAATTTTTTTCCGATTATTTTAAATTATATTTAAGTTAGGGTTAGGGTTAGACTTAGGTTAGGGTTTAATACATTTAATATAGTGGCGGCGACGTTGGGGGCGGCAGATTAGTGGTTAATAAATGTAGGTAGGTGTCAGCGATGTTAGGGACGGCAGATTAGGGGTTAATAAAATTTAACTAGTGTTTGCGATGCAGGAGTGCAGCGGTTTAGGGGTTAATATATTTATTACAGTGGCGGCGATGTCCGGTCATCAGATTAGGGGTTAAAAATTTTATTTAAGTGTTTGCGATGTGTGGGGGGCCTCGGTTTAGGGGTTAATAGGTAGTTTATGGGTGTTAGTGTACTTTTTATCACTTTAGTTAAGAGTTTTATGTTACGGCGTTAGCCCATAAAACTCTTAACTATTGACTTTTAAATGCGGTAGGAGTCTTGACAGGAGAGGGTCTACCGCTCACTTTTTCCAAGACTCGTAATACCGGCGTTAGGAAAATCCCATTGGAAAGATTGGATACGCAATTGACGTAAGGGTATTTGCGGTATGCTCGAGTCGCGGAAAAAAAGTGAGCGGTACACCTGTACCTGCCAGACTCGTAATACCAGCGGGTGTTAAAAAGCAGCGTTGGGACCTCTCAACGCTGCTTTTTAAGGCTAACGCAAGACTCGTAATCTAGCCGATAGTTTTTTTGAAAAAAAGCCAATACTGCTATATGGGTTTTAAATTAACTACCTCCTACTGCCAATACGAAGTATCGTAATCAAATACCATTTCTTAGAATAAAAAAACCTGAGAAGCCACACAACAGAGACACTTTAAAAAAGGATATTGCATTTGCACATTTTTCCCTAAAGACAATACAAACACATTGAAGAAGATGGTATTTAGTATTTAATATTTAAGCAGAATTGCAAAATTATTCCTAACGAAACACTACTTAATAGAAACAAGTCAAAAGTGATCAAATATTTCCAACGAAACATTGTTAAAATATTGTATCAAAATATAATAGATTGTATTCCATCAATAGAATAAGTCAAAGTGGTCAAAATATTTCTTACGGAACACTGCCAAAATATTGTATCATAAATTATAAGATTGTATAACTGTATCTTTATGAAAGAAATTTTATGATAGTATTTAACAAGTAAAAGTTACCAATTGAGAAGGTTTTATGAATAGAGTCTCAAAGGAGACATAATATATTTAGACACCAGTATCTTTTTAGTTTTTAAAAAAAAAAGAAAGTTTATGTTTTTTAAAGATTGTCATAAGACTGTCTAGTATAAATAAAATTTATATGTCGATCATAACAACAAAGTGTTTTTTTAATTAATATAAGAGTGTACAACTACCTTGTACTAATTGTCTTGATAAAGTAAAACACATAAAATAAGGAGAAAATAAGGGAAAGACAATACACACACGTATTTATAGTATTTATAACAATACCATTCCCCTGTAATATAAATATCACATTATAAAAAAATACTGAAAAAACAGGAACGTATATACATATTCTAAACTGTACTAAAAAGGAATCTGCAAGTTTTTTGCAACACCTTACACATTACATATCTAGACTTAGTGTTAGGTTTAGGGGTTAATAACTTTAGTATAGTGGCGGCGACGTTGGGGGCGGCAGATTAGGGGTTAATAACAGTAATGTAGGTTTCGGCGATGTTAGGGACAGCAGATTAGGGGTTAATATTTAACTAGTGTTTGCGATGCGGGAGAGCGGCGGTTTACGGGTTAATATGTTTATTCTAGTGGCAGCGATGTCAGGAGCGGCAGATTAGGGGTTAATAACAGTAATGTAGGTTGCGGAGATGTTAGGGACAGCAGATTAGGGGTTAATAATATTTAACTAGTGTTTGCCATACGGGAGTGCGGTGGTTTAGGGGTTAATATGTTTATTCTAGTGGCGGCGATGTCGGGAGCGGCAGATTAGGGGCTAATCATTTTATTGTATTATTTGTGATGCGGGAGGACCTTGGTTTAGGGGTTAATAGGTAGTTTATGGGTGTTAGTCTACTTTTTAGCACTTTAGTTATGAGTTTTATGCTACAGGTTTGTAGTGTAAAACCCATAACTACTGAGTTTCAGTTTACGGTATGGATCTTGTAGTTATGGGCTGTACCGCTCACTTTTTGGCCTCCCAGGCAAACTCGTAATACCTGCGCAAAGGAAGTCAAATTGAAAAAGGACTTTTTGAAAGCTGCAGTAGTTACGCTGCGTTATGGCCAAAAAAGTGTGTGGTACAGATATACCTGCAAGATTCGTAATACCAGCGGTAGTGAAAAAGCAGCGTTATGAGGCTTTTTCAGCCATAACGCAAAACTCGTAATCTAGTCGATAGTTATTATAACAATACACGTTTTAACTTTGTAATTACCTTGTATCTAAGCCTCTGCAAACTGCCCCCTTATCTCAGTTCTTTTGACAGACTTGCATTTTAGCCAATCAGTGCTGACTCCTAGGTAACTTTACGTGCGTGGTCTTAATGTAATCTATATGACACACATGAACTAACGCCCTCTAGTGGTGAAAAACTATGAAAATGCATTCAGATTAGAGGCGGCCTTGAAGATCTAAGAAATTTGCATATGAGCCTACCTAGGTTTACCTTTCAACTAAGAATACCAAGAGAACAAAGCAAAATTGGTGATAAAAGTAAATTGGAAAGTTGTTTAATATTACATGCCCTATCTGAATCATGAAAGTTTATTTTGGACTTGACTGTCCCTTTTAAACTGCAGCTCATTATGTTTCTTTCAGCATTGTTTCCTATCTTCTGCACTAGGAGAAGTAATCTCTACTGATCAGAGCTTTAGTGACACTAGAGGCAGCGGGGAGAGGATAGATTTTGAACTCACTGGGAAAACGGAGATAATAATTAGGAATTGGCAAATGTGGCTAAATCACAATTGAAATGGTAGAATGAATATTTCTTGAATATCGATAAGAACTAAAATTCTTTAAAATATGAAAATCGAATGATAATTTTAATTTTAAAATGTTATTTTTCAAATTTGAATGTTGCTTTCAAATTCTAATGTTTATAATAGTTCAAATATACAGGGAGTGCAGAATTATTAGGCAAGTTGTATTTTTGAGGATTCATTTTATTATTGAACAACAACCATGTTCTCAATGAACCCAAAAAACTCATTAATATCAAAGCTGAATAGTTTTGGAAGTAGTTTTTAGTTTGTTTTTAGTTTTAGCTATTCTAGGGCGATATCTGTGTGTGCAGGTGACTATTACTGTGCATAATTATTAGGCAACTTAACAAAAAACAAATATATACCCATTTCAATTATTTATTTTTACCAGTGAAACCAATATAACATCTCAACATTCACAAATATACATTTGTGACATTCAAAAACAAAACAAAAACAAATCAGTGACCAATATAGCCACCTTTCTTTGCAAGGACACTCAAAAGCCTGCCATCCATGGATTCTGTCAGTGTTTTGATCTGTTCACCATCAACGTTGCGTGCAGCAGCAACCACAGCCTACCAGACACTGTTCAGAGAGGTGTACTGTTTTCCCTCCTTGTAAATCTCACATTTGATGATGGACCACAGGTTCTCAATGGGGTTCAGATCAGGTGAACAAGGAGGCCATGTCATTAGATTTTCTTCTTTTATACCCTTTCTTGCCAGCCACGCTGTGGAGTACTTGGACGCGTGTGATGGAGCATTGTCCTGCATGAAAATCATGTTTTTCTTGAAGGATGCAGACTACTTCCTGTACCACTGCTTGAAGAAGGTGTCTTCCAGAAACTGGCAGTAGGACTGGGAGTTGAGCTTGACTCCATCCTCAACCCGAAAAGGCCCCACAAGCTCATCTTTGATGATACCAGCCCAAACCAGTACTCCACCTCCACCTTGCTGGCGTCTGAGTCGGACTGGAGCTCTCTGCCCTTTACCAATCCAGCCACGGGCCCGTCCATCTGGCCCATCAAGACTCACTCTCATTTCATCAGTCCATAAAACCTTAGAAAAATCAGTCTTGAGATATTTCTTGGCCCAGTCTTGACGTTTCAGCTTGTGTGTCTTGTTCAGTGGTGGTCGTCTTTCAGCCTTTCTTACCTTGGCCATGTCTCTGAGTATTGCACACCTTGTGCTTTTGGGCACTCCAGTGATGTTGCAGCTCTGAAATATGGCCAAACTGGTGGCAAGTGGCATCTTGGCAGCTGCACGCTTGACTTTTCTCAGTTCATGCGCAGTTATTTTGCGCCTTGGTTTTTTCCACACGCTTCTTGCGACCCTGTTGACTATTTTGAATGAAACGCTTGATTGTTCGATGATCACGCTTCAGAAGCTTTGCAATTTTAAGAGTGCTGCATCCCTCTGCAAGATATCTCACTATTTTTGACTTTTCTGAGCCTGTCAAGTCCTTCTTTTGACCCATTTTGCCAAAGGAAAGGAAGTTGCCTAATAATTATGCACACCTGATATAGGGTGTTGATGTCATTAGACCACACCCCTTCTCATTAAAGAGATGCACATCACCTAATATGCTTAATTGGTAGTAGGCTTTCAAGCCTATACAGCTTGGAGTAAGACAACATGCATAAAGAGGATGATGTGGTCAAAATACTCATTTGCCTAATAATTCTGCACTCCCTGTACACATTTGAATTTCAAATGTGTATATTCGATATATATTTTGAACATTCAAAATCGAAATGGATTTGCATTATTTAAAATTAGATTTTATATTCGAAAATAAACAAAATCTGAATATTCGAACGAATATTACTAAATTTTAATTACAATTCGAATATTAATATTTGAAATTAGAATGTTAGAATGTTTGATAAACATTCGAAATTCGATTCGAACAGAAGAATGTAAAATATTTTTTTTTTAAATTTTGAATGTTGCGAAATATTTACCCCTCTCGAATGATAATGAGGAAGAGAAAGTCACCCCGGCATAATACTACTAACCTAGCTGTTCTCCACAGGCTTGTTCCTTACCCCCACTCCTCACTGACATGTGTGCCTCAGGGTCAGCACACAGACATACTATGCCATGGGGACCCTTTCCTTCACCAAATGCTGAGTCAGAGGGAAAGGGAAGGGGCTACTCGGTGATCCAGCAGAGGAGTGTGCTGAAAAGTGAAGAGCGTTGTTTCTAACTGCGGTCCTTAAAGGGACACTGAGCCCAAATTTTTTCTTTGTGATTCAGATAGAGCATGGCATTTTAAGCAACTTTCTAATTTACTCCTATTATGAAATGTTCTTCATTCTCTTGGTATCTTTATTTGAAATGCAAGAATGTAAGTTTAGATGCCGGCCCATTTTTGGTGAACAACCTAGGTTGTCCTTGCTGATTGGTGGATAAATTCATCCACCAATTAAAAAAGTGCTGTCCATAGTTCTGAAACAAACAAAAAAAGCTTAAATGCCTTCTTTTTCAAATAAAGATAGCAAGAAAAACTGATAATAGGAGTAAATTACAAAATTGCTTAAAATTGCATGCTCTATCTGAATCATGAAATAAAAAATTTGGGTTCAGTGTCCCTTTAAAGGGCCATAATACCCAAATGTTTAAACACTTGAAAGTGATGCAGCATAGCTGTAAAAAGCTGACTAGAAAATATCACCTGAACATCTCTATGTAAAAAAGAAAGATATTTTACCTCAAAAGTTCCTCAGTAGCCACCTCCCATTGTAAAGGATTTCTAAGCAGCATTTTAGTGTGTTTGTCCTGTGACAGCTTAGGGGATGAGCCTCGTGCACTCTCATATTATTTCTCTATTCAGCTTACTATCCGCTAGATTTGGAGTTTTGTCGGTACCGACCCGAAAAACTAACGCCGGCTTTTTTCTGGCCGCACCATAAAAATAACTCTGGTATTGAGAGTCCACAGAATGGCTGCGTTAGGCTCCAAAAAAGGAGCGTAGAGCATATTTAACGCAGCTTCAACTCTCGATACCAGAGTTGCTTACGCAAGCGGCCAGCCTCAAAAACGTGCTCGTGCACGATTCCCCCATAGAAAACAATGGGGCTGTTTGAGCTGAAAAAAAACCAAACACCTGCAAAAAAGCCACGTTCAGCTCCTAACGCAGCCCCATTGTTTGCTATGCGGTAACCCTTCCTACGTCTGCACTTAACACTCTAACATGTACCCCGAGTCTAAACACCCCTAACCTTACACTTATTAACCCCTAATCTGCCGCCCCCGCTATCGCTGACCCCTGCATATTATTATTAACCCCTAATCTGCCGCTCCGTAAACCGCCGCTACTTACATTATCCCTATGTACCCCTAATCTGCTTCCCTTACATCGCCGACCCCTATATTATATTTATTAACCCCTAATCTGCCCCCCACAATGTCGCCTCCTCCTGCCTACACTTATTAACCCCTAATCTGCCGAGCGGACCTGAGCGCTACTATAATAAAGTTATTAACCCCTAATCCGCCTCACTAACCCTATAATAAATAGTATTAACCCCTAATCTGCCCTCCCTAACATCGCCGACACCTAACTTCAATTATTAACCCCTAATCTGCCGACTGGAGCTCACCGCTACTCTAATAAATGTATTAACCCCTAAAGCTAAGTCTAACCCTAACACTAACACCCCCCTAAGTTAAATATAATTTACATCTAACGAAATTAATTAACTCTTATTAAATAAATTATTCCTATTTAAAGATAAATACTTACCTGTAAAATAAATCCTAATATAGCTACAATATAAATTATAATTATATTATAGCTATTTTAGGATTTATATTTATTTTACAGGTAACTTTGTATTTATTTTAACCAGGTACAATAGCTATTAAATAGTTAAGAACTATTTAATAGCTAAAATAGTTAAAATAATTACAAAATTACCTGTAAAATAAATACTAACCTAAGTTACAATTAAACCTAACACTACACTATCAATAAATTAATTAAATAAAATACCTACAATTATCTACAATTAACCTAACACTACACTATCAATAAATTAATTAAATACAATTCCTACAAATAAATACAATTAAATAAACTAGCTAAAGTACAAAAAATAAAAAAGAACTAAGTTACAAAAAATAAAAAATATTTACAAACATAAGAAAAATATTACAACAATTTTAAACTAATTACACCTACTCTAAGCCCCCTAATAAAATAACAAAGCCCCCCAAAATAAAAAAATGCCCTACCCTATTCTAAATTACTAAAGTTCAAAGCTCTTTAACCTTACCAGCCCTGAACAGGGCCCTTTGCGGGGCATTCCCCAAGAAGTTCAGCTCTTTTGCCTGTAAAAAAAAACATACAATGCCCCCCCCCCAACATTACAACCCACCGCCCACATACCCCTAATCTAACCCAAACCCCCTTAAATAAACCTAACACTAAGCCCCTGAAGATCTTCCTACCTTATCTTCACCCTGCCAGGTTCACCGATCCGTCCTGAAGAGCTCCTCCAATGTCCTGATCCAAGCCCAAGCGGGGGGCTGAAGAGGTCCATGATCCGGCTGAAGTCTTCATCCAAGCGGGAGCTGAAGAGGTCCATGATCCAGATGAAGTCTTCATCCAAGCGGGAGCTGAAGAGGTCCATGATCCGGATGAAGTCTTCTATCAACTGAAACTTCAATCTTCTTTCTTCCGGATCCATCTTGCAGACCTCCGACGCGGAACATCCTCTTCTCCCGACGCCTACTAGCCGAATGACGGTTCCTTTAAGGGACGTTCCGATCAGCCAATAGAATGCGAGCTCAATCTGATTGGCTGATTGGATCAGCCAATCGGATTGAACTTGATTCTGATTGGCTGATTCCATCAGCCAATCAGAATATTCCTACCTTAATTCCGATTGGCTGATAGAATCCTATCAGCCAATCGGAATTCGAGGGACGCCATCTTGGATGACGTCCCTTAAAGGAACCATCATTCGGCTAGTAGGCGTCGGGAGAAGAGGATGTTCCGCGTCGGAGGTCTGCAAGATGGATCCGGAAGAAAGAAGATTGAAGATGCAGTTGATAGAAGACTTCATCCGGATCATGGACCTCTTCAGCTCCCGCTTGAATGAAGACTTCATCCGGATCATGGACCTCTTCAGCTCCCGCTTGGATGAAGACTTCAGCCGGATCATGGACCTCTTCAGCCCCCCGCTTGGGCTTGGATCAGGACATCGGAGGAGCTCTTCAGGACGGATCGGTGAACCTGGCAGGGTGAAGATAAGGTAGGAAGATCTTCAGGGGCTTAGTGTTAGGTTTATTTAAGGGGGGTTTGGGTTAGCTTAGGGGTATGTGGGTGGTGGGTTGTAATGTTGGGGGGGGGTATTGTATGTTTTTTTTTACAGGCAAAAGAGCTGAACTTCTTGGGGAATGCCCCGCAAAGGGCCCTGTTCAGGGCTGGTAAGGTTAAAGAGCTTTGAACTTTAGTAATTTAGAATAGGGTAGGGCATGTTTTTATTTTGGGGGGCTTTGTTATTTTATTAGGGGGCTTAGAGTAGGTGTAATTAGTTTAAAATTGTTGTAATATTTTTCTTATGTTTGTAAATATTTTTTTATTTTTTGTAACTTAGTTCTTTTTTATTTTTTGTACTTTAGCTAGTTTATTTAATTGTATTTATTTGTAGGAATTGTATTTAATTAATTTATTGATAGTGTAGTGTTAGGTTAATTGTAGGTAATTGTAGGTAGTTTATTTAATTAATTTATTGATAGTGTAGTGTTAGGTTTAATTGTAACTTAGGTTAGTATTTATTTTACAGGTAATTTTGTAATTATTTTAACTATTTTAGCTATTAAATAGTTCTTAACTATTTAATAGCTATTGTACCTGGTTAAAATAAATACAAAGTTACCTGTAAAATAAATATAAATCCTAAAATAGCTATAATATAATTATAATTTTTATTGTAGCTATATTAGGATTTATTTTACAGGTAAGTATTTATCTTTAAATAGGAATAATTTATTTAATAAGAGTTAATTAATTTCGTTAGATGTAAATTATATTTAACTTAGGGGGGGTGTTAGTGTTAGGGTTAGACTTAGCTTTAGGGGTTAATACATTTATTAGAGTAGCGGTGAGCTCCAGTCGGCAGATTAGGGGTTAATAATTGAAGTTAGGTGTCGGCGATGTTAGGGAGGGCAGATTAGGGGTTAATACTATTTATTATAGGGTTAGTGAGGCGGATTAGGGGTTAATAACTTTATTATAGTAGCGCTCAGGTCCGCTCGGCAGATTAGGGGTTAATAAGTGTAGGCAGGTGGATGCGACGTTGAGGGGGGCAGATTAGGGGTTAATAAATATAATATAGGGATCGGCGGTGTTAGGGGCATCAGATTAGGGGTACATAAGGATAACGTAGGTGGCGGCGCTTTGCGGTCGGCAGATTAGGGGTTAATAAGTGTAGGCAGATGGAGGCGACGTTGAGGGGGGCAGATTAGGGGTTAATAAATATAATACAGGGGTCGGCGGTGTTAGGGGGAGCAGATTAGGGGTACATAAGGATAACGTAAGTGGCGGTCGGCAGATTAGGGGTTAAAAAAATGTATTCGAGTGTCGGCGATGTGGGGGGACCTCGGTTTAGGGGTACATAGGTAGTTTATGGGTGTTAGTGTACTTTAGAGTACAGTAGTTAAGAGCTTTATGAACCGGCGTTAGCCCAGAAAGCTCTTAACTACTGACTTTTTTCCTGCGGCTGGAGTTTTGTTGTTAGATGTCTAACGCTCACTTCAGAAACGACTCTAAATACCGGAGTTAGAAAAATCCCATTGAAAAGATAGGATACGCAATTGACGTAAGGGGATCTGCGGTATGGAAAAGTCGCGGCTGAAAAGTGAGCGTTAGACCCTATTTTGAGTGACTCCAAATACCGGCGGTAGCCTAAAACCAGCGTTAGGAGCCTCTAACGCTGGTTTTCACGGCTAACGCCAAACTCCAAATCTAGGTCTATGAAATCTCATGAGAGTTAAGTCAAATCTCATGAGATCACAGTAAGAGTTCATAACCTCAGCACTGCTGATGCTGATTGGCTGCTGTTCACTTCTTCATTTTTTTTTTTTTACCTGCAGCTGGGTGCAGCTGAGTATAACTTTTTACACAGAACTTACTCTGCCGAGCTGAGGAAATTGTGAGGTAAAATATCTTCCTTTTTTACATAGAGATGCTCAGGTGATATTTTCCTGTCAGCTTTTTACAGTTATACTGCATCAGTTTCAAGTGATTTAGCATATGAGTATTATGTCCCTTTAAGTACCCCCAACAGGCCAGGTTTTCATGATAGCTGAACCAGTGCACAGGTAAAATAATGATTGAGAACAGGTTAGTAACCATGGTTACTGATCAGCTCATTACTTCACATGTGCACTGGTTCAGCTATAATGAAAACCTGGCCTGTGGAGGGTACTTGAGGACCGTGGTTGAGAAACATTGGTGTAGAGGAAGCACCAATGCATAATCTACAAACGTATTCGTTTTTAATCTGTTCCAAGATTGTAGCACCTCGCACAATTACATATTTTTTTTATTTTTTTTTACAATAAGTAAATATATTTATTCTTTTATAAATGCACTGTTGCTGCATCTGGCCAGTAATAATTCAACACAGCAATATTCTGCTTGCTCTGTGTAGTGCTCATAGCATGTAGACACTCTTTTTTTTAAAACTGCCACTGCATTTAGTGGGGAAGATACTGTGCACTGCTGTCCCCCCTTCACTATACAACAGCAGCTGCAGTATAGAATTCATATTCATGCAGCTTCCAAATGGATGTGTGATGTGTATCTCAGGAACAGGTGGGCAGGGCTAAGGCAAACAGCTCTGGCCCACCGGGCATTTGCCCAGTATGCCCAATGTCTAATCAGGATATGTACTAGGATGGATGACAGCCCTAACTTGGTGCCATACTGGCTACAGTGAATTTTAATATATTATTAGTCTTTTATTTTTATTCAGTTTATACAGTTTGATCTTTTGTTTGGCCCTCTTTATATATATACAGGGAGTGCAGAATTATTAGGCAAATGAGTATTTTGACCACATCATCCTCTTTATGCATGTTGTCTTACTCCAAGCTGTATAGGCTCGAAAGCCTACTACCAATTAAGCATATTAGGTGATGTGCATCTCTGTAATGAGAAGGGGTGTGGTCTAATGACATCAACACCCTATATCAGGTGTGCATAATTATTAGGCAACTTTCTTTCCTTTGGCAAAATGGGTCAAAAGAAGGACTTGACAGGCTCAGAAAAGTCAAAAATAGTGAGATATCTTGCAGAGGGATGCAGCACTCTTAAAATTGCAAAGCTTCTGAAGCGTGATCATCGAACAATCCAGTGTTTCATTCAAAATAGTCAACAGGGTCGCAAGAAAGCGTGTGGGAAAAACCAAGGCGCAAAATAACTGCCCATGAACTGAGAAAAGTCAAGCGTGCAGCTGCCAAGATGCCACTTGCCACCAGTTTGGCCCATATTTCAGAGCTAGCAACATCACTGGAGTGCCCAAAAGCACAAGGTGTGCAATACTCAGAGACATGGCCAAGGTAAGAAAGGCTGAAAGACGACCACCACTGAACAAGACACACAAGCTGAAACGTCAAGACTGGGCCAAGAAATATCTCAAGACTGATTTTTCTAAGGTTTTATGGACTGGATGAAATGAGAGAGAGTCTTGATGGGCCAGATGGATGGGCCCGTGGCTAGATTGGTAAAGGGCAGAGAGCTCCAGTCCGACTCAGACGCCAGCAAGGTGGAGGTGGAGTACTGGTTTGGGCTGGTATCATCAAAGATGAGCTTGTGGGGCCTTTTCGGGTTGAGGATGGAGTCAAGCTCAACTCCCAGTCCTACTGCCAGTTTCTGGAAGACACCTTCTTCAAGCAGTGGTACAGGAAGAAGTCTGCATCCTTCAAGGAAAAACATGATTTTCATGCAGGACAATGCTCCATCACACGCGTCCAAGTACTCCACAGCGTGGCTGGCAAGAAGGGTATAAAAGAAGAAAATCTAATGACATGGCCTCCTTATTCACCTGATCTGAACCCCATTGAGAACCTGTGGTCCATCATCAAATGTGAGATTTACAAGGAGGGAAAACAGTACACCTCTCTGAACAGTGTCTGGGAGGCTGTGGTTGCTGCTGCACGCAATGTTGATGGTGAACAGATCAAAACACTGTCAGAATCCATGGATGGCAGCTTTTGAGTGTCCTTGCAAAGAAAGGTGGCTATATTGGTCACTGATTTGTTTTTTGTTTTGTTTTTGAATGTCAGAAAATGTATATTTGTGAATGTTGAGATGTTATATTGGTTTCACTGGTAAAAATAAATAATTGAAATGGGTATATATTTGTTTTTTGTTAAGTTGCCTAATAATTATGCACAGTAATAGTCACCTGCACACACAGATATCGCCCTAAAATAGCTATAACTAAAAACAAACTAAAAACTACTTCCAAAACTATTCAGCTTTGATATTAATGAGTTTTTTGGGTTCATTGAGAACATGGTTGTTGTTCAATAATAAAATTAATCCTCAAAAATACAACTTGCCTAATAATTCTGCACTCCCTGTAATGTGATAACACACTGGCTACAGGTATCTGCAATATAATACTATTACTGAAGAAGTAAGAGCAATAAGGGGTGCTATGGGGTGGAATTCCCCAATCCTGCTAAATCCTATCACAATTTGCAATAACCAAGACCTCACAACTCTTCCTACTTGAGAGGGACAGTCCATAATTCTGAGCTCTCCTGTTCTCCCTCTGAGATAGCCATTTGTCCCTATTTGTAGAATTTCCCTTAGGCACACCCACAAAGAACCCAGACACGACCACAAACCACCAGACACACCCACGGACCATCCAGATACCCATTGACCACCCAGACACCCATTGACCACCCAGACACCCATTGACTGCACAGACACACTCACAATCCCACACCTAACCACCCACTATCCCACCCCTTCTCAACATTGCTCCTCCCACAATACTTACGCTATCCTGCGCGTGTTACAAGTTTATTTTCAGCTGTATTAGAGCTTGAACGTGAGCGCTAAATAACTCTCCACTTTTAGCCCAAAATCGGTAACCTATGCTGCAAATTGACTAAACCAGCTATTTGATTTACAGCAATTGCAGGTTGTAGAATTTGCTTTTTGGCCTCAATTTTACACAAAAGCAAGAACTATTTAAAGGAACATTAAACTGTCTGTTATATTGTGGTAATAAAACAGCAGTAAGCAGTGGCTTATACTTAATATTAATCATTGCAATATGTATAATGCATCAATATAAATGGATTTTACCTTTTATTTTTTATTTTAAACTTTATTTGTGTAGTGTCCATTACTGTCACAGCCTTATATGGAGGCTATAGTCTTATCTAGCATGATGTCATAAAACATCCAGAGTTGGTTTAGTATTAAGTAAATAAACTAAACAGGGAGTCAGATTTGCTCATGCTCAGAACTGGCAGAATGAAACTTAAGTTTCTAAAAAGGAACACTCCCATTTATGCCCTTTTAAATTGGATTTATCTGTTAGTATCTGTGCTGAGTGGGTGAACTGGTACATATTTCTTACATATATATTATGAGTATAAGATTAGTGTCTCATTTCATCTCAGAAATATATTATGTATTTCTAAATATAGTCACCTCTTTATAATAACCAACAACCAAATTGCATGTAATATTTTGTTTAGGAAATGAAAAACAACACTTATAGCTGATTTTAAAGTCATGCTCTATTTATTTATTTTTTATGAATTTATTAATTTTCATTCAGTCATTTGGTCCAAAGAAAGCAAATAAATCCTGGATATTATTGACTTCATCTGTGTCCTCAAGTATGACAAGACTCATTATAATATATAACATAGAAGTTATGGTTGAAAGAAGACAGAATAGTCCATTAAGTTCAACCTTTAAAATGAGTATATAAATATTGCCATACTGTGTGAGGGTTACGATGATCCTGAATACATAATTCTTCTTTCGAAGTCTTCTCGTGGGACAAAGTCATTGTTCCGAGGAATTATTCCACAGCAAATCTTGCACCATCTTGAACTGCAGATAGTATGAAATACATGGCGATGGAGTGATGTGTCCTCGGGTATGACAAGACTCATTATAATTCATAACATAGATGAGGTTGAAAGAAGACAGAAGTCCATTGAGTTCAACCTATAAAATGAGTATATAAATATTGCCATACCATGTGAGGGTGCACTATGGTCTAGAATATATTCTCCTTTCAACGCCTTCCTGTGGGACAAAGTAATTGGCAACAGGGAGTGCCCATCGGCAGATCTTCCTGGAACTATTCTGCAGATACTCAGAGAATTTTCTTAAAGAAGCTGGATGTCTTCACTACCACCATAAGAAAGATTTTGCCTTAACTGATTCCTCGTTTTCATGGAACTTAAGCGTCTCTGTTGCTCTCTTTGGGCGGCCTGGAGATGGTGGGAAAGATCAGAAGGGAGACTGATGTCTGCTTATTGTTCTATGCGTGTGTCCTCTCCTTCTTCTTGTTCTCCTCTGTACTCTTTCTTGCCTCACTAAGCTCTGGCCTTTATACCCTGATTCTTATGTCACAATGATCAGTCTGACATTTAGCAAATGGACAAAAGGTAAAGTGTTTATAAGGTGACATAACAACAGGTGCACTAGTTGTACGGTTGCTACCTTTTACCCATCCATTTTGCTACTTCACATGTTTGTACTAAAATATTTTATTTTATTCAGTTTGAAATAAGCATAAACACAGAATCTTCAGCATAATAAAGTTTTAAGTTAAACTGTAAAGAAAAACATCTGCAATATATTGTACATTTTAAACATTAAAAATAATTTATCTGCATAGTGATTGAAATTGCTTTTAACTTTAATTTTACCTTCTGATTCCATGACTGTCCTGGTCATACTAGGATGGGTGACAGCCCTAACCAGGTGCCATATTTGCTTCAGTAAATTTTAATATATTAATATTTATTTTTTATTCAGTTTATACAGGTTGATATTTTGTTTGCCCCTCTTTATATATAATGTGATAAGACGCTTTTTAATACTATTAGTGAAGAAGTAAGAAGAAGTAATAATAGCATTAAGGGGTGCTATGGGGTGGAATTCCCCAATCTGCTAATCCTATCATAACTTGCAATAACCTAAGACCTCACAACTCTTCCTACTTGAGAGGGACAGTCCCTAATTCTGAGCTCTCCTGTTCCCTCTCTGAGACAGCCATATGTCCCTATTTGTAGAATTTCCCTAAGGCCCACCCACGAAGCACCCAGACACAACCACAAACCACCCAGACACACCCACGGACCATCCAGACACCCATTGACCACCCAGACACACCCACGGACCATCCAGATACCCTTTGACTGCCCAGACACACCCACGGATCATCCAGACACCCATAGACCAACCAGACACACCCACGGATCATCCAGACACCCATTGAACACCCAGACACACCCACAGATCATCCAGACACCCATTGACCACCCAGACACATCCACGGATCATCCAGACAGCCATTAACCACCCAGACACACCCACGGATCATCCAGACACCCATTGACCACCTGAATACGCCCACGGACCATCCAGACACCCATTGACCACCCTGACAAACCGACGGACCAACCAGACACCCATTGACCGCCAAGACACACTCACGGATCATCCGGACACCCATTGACCACCCTGACACACCCACGGACCAGCCAGACACCCATTGACCACCCAGACACACCCACGGACTATCAAGACACCCATTGACCACCCAGAGACACCCATGGACCATCCAGACACACCCATTGACTGCACAATCCCACACCTAACCACCCACTATCCCACCCCTTCTCAACATTGCTCCTCCCACAATACTTACGCTATCCTGCGCGTGTTACAAGTTTATCTTCAGCTGTATTAGCGCTTGTACACGAGTGCTAAATAACTCTCCACTTTTAGCCCAAAATCGGTAAACTATGTCATCACTATGCTGCAAATTGCCTAAACCAGCTATTTGATTTACAGCAATTGCAGGTTGTAGAATTTTCTTTTTGGCCTCAATTTTACACAAAAGCAAGAACTGTTTAAACGAATATTAAACTGTCTGTTTCATTGTGGTAGTAAAACAGCAGTAAGCAGTGGCTTATACTTAATATTAAACATTGCAATATGTATTATGCATCAATATAAATGGATTTTACCTTTTATTTTTTATTTTAAACTTAATTTGTGCAGTGTCCATTACTGTCACAGCCTTAAAAGGAAGCTATAGTCTTATCTAGCATGATGTCATAAAACATCCAGAGATGATTTAGTATTAAGCGAATAAACTAAACAGGGAGTCAGATTTGCTCATGCTCATAACTGGCAGAATGAAACTTAAGTTTCTAAAAAGGAACACTCCCATTAATGCCCTTTTAAATTGGATTTATCATTTAGTATCTGCTGAGTGGGTGAACTGGTACATATTTCTTACACCTCAGGGGCCCGATCCGATATGCAGCGTCGCCCGCAAAAGCTGGCGACGCCGAAATTTGCGCTGGTTTGGTATCACATATACAGCGTAACCTAGAAGTTACGCTCGTATATTTCTGCCTTCGCCCGTAGTTTTTTGGGCCATAGGCAGGTATACCAAACCAGCGCAGTTTGGTATCCAATATACAGCGTAAGGACTTACGTGGTCGAAAATGGAGAAATCTTACTCCATTTTCCCCTCGCCACAAAATGCAGCCGTAGTAAGTTTTACGCTGTCTATTGGAGCCCCGTAACTCCCTAAACTAGCTGCTAAATAAAACCTAACACCTAACGCATGCGCAATGTCTATCTACCTGTCAACCGCGAACTGCTAAATAAAACCTAACACCTAACGCATGCGAAATGTCTATCTACCTGTCAACCGCGATCCCCCGCCGCAATCCCTAATAAAGTATTTAACCCCTAAACCGCCGCTCCCTGACCCCGCCGCCACCTAAATTAAAAGTATAACCCCCTAATGTGATCCCCCTACACCGTCGCCAGCTACATTACATACCCCCTAATGTGTTCCCCCTACACCGTCGCCAGCTACATTACATACCCCCTAAAGTGAGCCCCTACCCCGCCGCCATCTACCTTACCTACCCCCTGAGCCCCTACCCCGCCACCATCTACCTTACCTACCTTACCTACCCCCTACAGTGAGCCCCTACCCCGCCTCCATCTACCTTACCTACCCCCTAAAGTGAGCCCCTACACCGCCACCATCTATTTTAAATATATTAACCCCTAATTTAATCCCCTACACCGCCGCCGCCTATATTAAACACATTAACCCCTAATCTAATCCCCCTACCCGCCAGCTATATTAACTATATTAACCCTAATTATATTAGGGTTAATATATTTAATATAGTTATTATATTATATATATTAACTATATTAACCCTAATTATATTTAAGCTAATTACACCTATTCTAAGCCCCCTAATAAAATAATAAAGCCCCCCAAAATAAAAAGAATTCCCTACCCTATTCTAAATTAAAAAAGTTCACAGCTCTTTTACCTTACCAGCCCTTAAAAGGGCCTTTTGCGGGGCATACCCCAAAGAAAACAGCTCTTTTGCCTGTAAAAAAAACCCCCATAATACCACACCCCAACATTACAACCCACCACCCACATACCCCTATTCTAAACCCACCCAAACCCCCCTTAAATAAACCTAACACTACCCCCCTTAAGAGCTCCCTACCTTGTCTTCACCCAGCCGGAAAAGAAGAAAGAGTGATTGGGATAGCGCTATGCAGCTGCGAGTCTTATAGAGTGAAATAAATAAATGTTAGTTTAGATCTATTTATATCTGCATATGAGGGTGTCCCTGTTTTGGTTGTCCAACTTTGCGATTTTTATTTTGGTATGTGAAGATCCCCAGTTTATTTGGATCATATAAGCTGGACGATAAAGTATTTACTATATTTTTAGAAATAGTCTTATTTGGATCGTATAACCTGGATGACAGAGTATTTACTATATTTTTAGAAATAGTCTTGTGTCCTATGTTTTTTATATATATATGTGTCTTATAGATATTATTATAAAAAATGATGCATAATTATAAAAAAAAAAAAATGATGCATAAGAAGAGAGAGGAGCAAGTGCTTTAAGATATATGTATTTTATTCCTATACAAATAGGGTACTTATCATAAAATAGTAAACGATAAAATCTAACACATAGATGCCGGCATCTAGATTTAAAAAAACAATGTCAATTTAAAATTTGTACTTGTTTTATTCTTGTTTTATTCTATCAGTATTACTGCTAGTTTGGGACTATAACCGTGGTTTTATGAAAGCAGCTCTGATTGGCAACACCTGATAAACAACAATAGGTTTCTATTCCTTGACACACATGTATCGTATATTTTGTTGGTTACAATTACAATTTTTCAGCGCAGATCTAGTTTTACAATATATTAGCTAGATTAATGTGAATACCACGTATTTTTGCTTAGACAGCGATATTCCAGGTCTATGGTGGTTATTTACAGCAGTAAATGGTAGAAAGTGGATTTATCTGTCATATATACGTGTATACCTGTATAAGCAGATTGTCTCTTGTTATAAAAACCTTTTTACATTGTCCATATTCTGGATCTCCTCCGTTAAAGTTGTGACCGGCCGGTCCTTTGGTGAAGTAGTTCCGTATGTTTTCCCTTGTTTTCTTTCTTTGGGTTAAAATCCGGGTTCTTCCGATGTTTCCTGATCCAATTGTGGATTTTCTCCTTGTGTCTGTGTAGCCCTTAAGCCAGGTGATTGAGGCTGGAGCGGTTACTGGATCCTTGGATAGGAATTACACATATGGAGTCTGTCCCTGGAAAGTGGGATATGGCTCGATGTACCTATCCTTTATCAAGGCCTCAGGCTGAAACGCGTAGAGATTGCTGCCAGTCACAGGAGATCTAAATACAGAACCCAGCAGGTGAGAGGTTTTTCTCGTGTTCGGGCTGGCTAGGATAGGTATAATGAATAATGAATGCCTCTGCCAGGCTCATCTTCCTTAAACGTCGCTCTTCATCTGCTGCACCTCTCTGCCAATCCCTTCACTGACTTCCTCTTGCCTCCAGGATTAAACACAACATTCTCACTCTGACATACAAAGCCCTCAACTGCACTGCTCCCCCTATATCTCAGACCTTGTCTCCAGATACTCTCCCTCCCGTCCCCTTCGCTCTGCTCATGACATCCTACTCTCCTCCTCTCTTGTTACCTCCTCACACTCCCGTTTACAGGACTTCTCCAGACTGGCTCCCATCTTGTGGAACTCTCTGTCTCACTCCACAAGATCCTCCCCTAGTTTTAACAGCTTCAAACGCTCCCTGAATACTTTACTATTCAGGGATGCATACAACCAACACTAACCTTTCCTAACTCCATTGCTTTCTTCTTGAACCCCTTAGAATGTAAGCCTATGAGACCAGCTGTTTGTAGATCGCCCGCATAAGAGCCGACTACAACAGTGCAACTCTCGGCTGGGCCCTATACCCATTTGATCCCTATTAAATGTTATCTTGTTTACCACCTGTGTTTATAGCACTACGGAATCTGTTGGTGCTCTACAAATACCTGATAATAATAATAAATAATAAAAGTAAATTGGAAATTTGTTGTATGTTCTGTCCAAATCATGAAAGAAAGTTTATTGTCGCTTTAAATACTGCTGATTTCAATACTGTTTACAGAGGTATTTTAGATTATCCATTTAGGATTTTATTAATGTAAACTTTTTCCTAAGAGTCACTGTCCATTTAAATGTAACTATTTTAAATAAGTGTGGTAGCCAAATACCCCCCTAACAAAAGAAAATAGACTATAATCTTTTAAACCCAAATAAACATTTGTCATGTTGAACATATGAATCTATATTTATTTGCATACAACTATACGCAGTAAACCACTTGTATACAGTTATGCTTGGGGATGTAATTACAATATTTTTCTGACAATTTATGTACAGTACCATAAGGGATTAAATGCCTTTCAGTTGTTACCAGCAGAGAGGGAGATAACAATAACTTAACCTTTAAATAACTTAACTCTAAGAAATAAATAAGACACAGAAACTGATTGTGGGTAAAATTTTGACCATCACGGGTCAAAACATTTATTAACTGAATAACTTCTGAAACTGAACCGTCAGGCAAGATGGCGGCAAGACATTATCACTAACCATAAACCCAGCACTGCTAGAGATAAACGGAAAACTGCAGAAGAGAGGCTCTCTGCTCAAGGAAAATGCTACTGAGGGGTGTCGAGTTCTTGTGACCCACCCACAAGGGGAAGGAGGAGCACCCCACGTGCACTTTGGGACGTCCACCCCTCACACTTTGAGATTGGTCATCACTCACCCCTTTTCACCATATCCTACGCAACAGGGCCACAACCTCCCGCAGTCAGGGTGCGACATAACACTTCCCCAGTAAGGTTTCCTGTATCTCAGCCGCTCGAACTGAGAAATCCAGAAATGGAAGATAAATCTACTGTTATGGACTAACTGAGGTTAGCCTGACTAGGCATACCTAGGTCCATGCTCTAGCAATTGACTAAAAAAGAACTAAAAAAAAAAAAAAGAAGAAGAAGAAGGCCGCCATCTTGCCACAAGGGGAGGGTGGGAGGGAAAATGTCTCTGCTCCAGGATCTAGGAAGAAGTGAGCCAGGAAGCTGTGCTGATCACTTTTAAGGTAAAGAAGGGGAGCTCCTCCCTACACTAGCAACATTGTTGCAACTAGATCCAATACTGCCCTCTTCTCCTATTTCACTCCCTCCAGCATTAACCCTTAGCTTGATCTGGTCCCTCCACTGCCTTAAGGGATTAAATGCCTATCAGTTGTTACCAGCAGAGAGGGACATAACAATAACTTAACCTTTAAATAACTTAACTCTAAGAAATAAATAAGACACAGAAACTGATTGTGGGTAAAATTTTGACCGTCATGGGTCAAAATATTTATTAACTGAATAACTTCTGAAACTGAACCGACAGGCAAGATGACGGCAAGACATTATCACTAACCATAAACCCAACGCTGCTAGAGGTAAACGGCCCAAACGGAAAACTGCAGCAGAGAGGCTCTCTGCTCAAGGAAAATGCTACTGAGGGGTGTCGAGTTCTTGTGACCCACCCACAAGGGGAAGGAGGGGCACCCCACATGCACTTGGGGACGTCCACCCCTCACACTTTGAGATTGGTCATCACTCACCCCTTTTCACCATATCCTACGCAACAGGGCCACTACCTCCCGCCACAAGATAGAATGAAAATGATACACTTGCCGCCACCCTAATCAACCACAACCTGCTTATAGGTGGGTTACTAAAGAATTCCTAATATCAGTAATAAATATATCTAGGGCTACATTTTCTAGGTGAACCCTATCTCTTCTATAGTACTGCAGCTTGTCGGCCGTGATGGAATCGTGCTTGATAACGACTCCACCCACCCCTGTGACGGTCTTGCCTACTGAGGCATCTATTTTTTTCTGCACGCTATATGCTGCACTGTGACTAGCCATGTGTCGCCATTCCAGTCTGGGAATAATGTTGGACCACCCTATCTTAACATTCGGTATTCTAGTCCTTATCCATGCAATCCCGGCTTGCATGATTTTTTATCAATTCTAATACTGGAATGGCGCCCACATCGTTACCCCCAAGGTGGGTAATCAATATGTGAGGCTTACCCCAGCATACTAGGGCCTCAGATATAAGGGGGGCTAACCTAGGCCACAGCATACCCCTTTCCCCCAACCATCTAACTGAGACTTTATGGGAGGGGAACCCCATGGATTGCCCCCCGGGCAGGGATAGGCAACGGATGCAATTCCAATGCACATACGAATGGCCCACGATCCACACCCTCTGAGCACCTTGGTATGCTCCTGTAATGACAAAACAGTGTAAGAACACAAACAAAAAAAACATGAATTGACATTAAACAACTGGGCGGTACCTATTGGAACACCATCTCCCCAAATGCCTAATAGCTTCCACCGAGGAACCTGTCAGCGCTGCATTAGTAGCAGCCCCTATGCGAAAGGAGTGTGCAGCTATCCTAGTTACATCTAAAACTGCTACCGCAGCCGCTTTTGCTAAGACCTTGCAGAACTAGTAAACGGATAACGCGCACCCGTTGGCATGCATTAAAAGAGACCCCGGATTTGCTGGCCTACATTCCTAGAATTGGGTAAGGGCCAAGACTGGGCAACATGACCCAACTGTCTTGGGCATAGAAATCCACACCCCTTTAACTTGCTGATCCGTTTTCGAACGCAGAAGATACAACAGCACGGAATCTGTGGAAAAACGCACATGTTCAGCCAGAACACCTTTATCAATCTGTGTTTTAGAAGGGGATACCAATTCGCCTACTCTAAGGGCTGCAGAGTAAGAAAGGATGAAGGCTGCACGAAACAACAGAAACTCATATTACGTAGTGCAAACCTCCCTTAATGCCACAACCAGCGGCTCAAGCCGGGCGAAGGTAATGGGCTCTCTAGGGTCCTTCTGCTGGGGTTGCAATCTCCCCCACCCCTTGACTACCTGCCGTACAAAAAAGGAGCTAGTCGGGTTAGGCACGCCCATTGTCCGAAAAAAGAACGACAATGCGGCCAGCAGACAGTGAATGGCTCCATGACGAGCCCCCAGCTTTCTAAGACTCACCAGCCAGTCACATAATGTGACCTGTGATGCCTCCACAGCCTCCAAATTTCGGTCCTGGCAGAATCGTTCCCATTCGTCCCACAAGCTAATGTAAGAGTGCCAGGTAGATGGGGCTAAGGAAGCTCTGACTAAAGGAAGCAGGGATATGCATGATTTAGAAGCTGCCAAAGAAAATCAGGACAGGGTAAACCCACTGGAGCAGCATTAGGTGCAAGACGTTGGAAAGTCACCAAATCAAAGTGCAACAGTGTATCAGCCAATACATTGTTAACCCCGGGGACATGTTGCGCTTGAAAATGAACATTAATTTCTAGGCAGCGCAACACCAGGTGTCTCAGCAGGCAAACCACCACAGCAGATGTTGCCGATAAATTGTTTACAGCATGAACGACACTAAGGTTGTGTTGTCTGTCCAGAAAACAACCATCCTGTTTGCAAAGCATGCCCCCCATATCTCAACTGCCAACACTATTGGGAAAAGTTCTAGTAGGGTGAGGTTCCGAGTCAGGCCCCTTTCTTTCAAATCTGAAGGCCAGGGACCCGCCGACCATAGCCCTTGAAAGTAAGCCCCATATCCCTTAGACCCGGCTGCATCCGTAAATAAGTGTAATTATTGACTAGATATAGGGAGTGAACGCCAAAGACAGATGCCATTAAAATTCTTTAAGAAATCCTCCCATACCCTCAAATCAGCCCTCATGCCATCAGTGATCCGGATTTTCATAGAAGGTGTAGAAAGGCCGCTTAATTTACTTTCCAACCTTCTGTTAAAAACCCTCCCCATGGGAATAACTCTGCCCGCAAAATTAAGGAGGCCCAGCAAGTATTGGAGTTGGCAGGGGGCAATGAAACCACTGGCATAAGTTGATCTTACTGCTATCAACATGGATCTTACTTTCTCGGGGGGGTAACCTGCACATCGCCTCCGTGTCAATTTGGATACCTAAAAATGTAAGACAAGTGCAGGGACCTTCAGACTTATCTTCAGCAAGAGGAAACCCAAATTTTGCCACAAGATCTCTCATGGTCTGCATGAGAAGCTTGCAATCCTGTGAATCCTTTCTACCTACTAGGAGAAAGTCGACAAGGTAGTGCGCTATGAAATCCCCACCTACTAGCTGATTGACTGCCCATTGTAAAAAAGTACTGAATGTCTCAAACAGCGCACAAAACAGGGCACAACCCATAGGAAGGCAGCGATCAACATAGTAACCACCCTTAAACTTAATTCCCATAAGTTGAAAGGCTGATGGATGTAGCGGCAACAATCGGAAGGCAGCTTCGATATCTAATTTCGCAAGTAAGGCCCCTTGACCAACCGACCTTACCAACTCAAGAGCACTATCAAACGATTGGTACGTCACTGAGCTGAGTTCCGGGTTAATGGCATCATTAACGGAACTTCCCCTGGGATGCGAAAGATGCTGGATTAAACGGAATTTACCAGCTTCCTTCTTTGGGACCACTCCCAAAGGAGACACCACTAAATTTGGCAGGGGTATGGAAGGGAAAGGGCCAATGATCCTTCCCAAACTGATTTCTTTAGTCAATTTCTCCCTAACAACTTGTGGGAACTTATAAGCAGATTTCAAGTTTCTCAGGCAAGAGGCCCCCTTAATACTCTGAATTATGGGAAACCGTCTAACAACAACTTTGCCACGTGATGGTCTGGGTAGTGTCCTAGCCAAGGCCTAAGGGCATGAACCCTCACTGGAGTTGGTGCCCTTTGTAACAGGAGTAAATCTGTTTGTGGCTCAGTGGGACGTCCTTTTTCTTTGGGCATTCATTTCTGGGGTGAATGACGGAAGGTGCAGGAACTGCCCTTATCGCATTTGGTGTCTTGAAATGCCCAACAGGCACCCCCTTTACGTTTACCCTTTGGGAGCACTGGTGAATGTGGAGAACTCCGAATCATAATCCCTCCATGCTTCATCACCATACTTCCTCTGTATCCAGTGTATATTATCTGTACATTTCAGGATAGCATGGCACTGACTGGGGTATTTTGCTAAGTAGTATGACGCATAGACCCTGAAACAAACCAGCCATTCGTCAAATGTCTCCGGGCACTTGAACCTTTTTGGACCAGTACCATCAGAACTTCTCTCTTTCTGTCTATAAGCTTCTGCTGAGAGCTCAAAGACCTTGCTGGATTTTTTTAACTGTTTTGGGTTTCAAGTGCCCATGCAAGGAGGGGTGTAAGCGGGCAATGAATCACTGTGTAAGGCAACCTTCCTTTCCGAAATAAGGCTAGGTAAAGGGCAGTCAGCCATTTGGCCTGGAACCTTGGGGGAATTTTCAACTAAGGCTATTTGCTGCTGCTGCTGGGCTGCTCTCTTAAAATTACCCCCTTGGAATTCCTGCCACATTCTTTTAACCATTGAAAACATACGCTTTTGCCCTTTAGTTTTAAGCCCCAATGAAGTGTCACTGTCAGAGTCTGATTCTGTTAGTGATGATTTTGCCATGTCAGGTCGGCCATGTATAAATGCCCCAGTCTTACCATCTGCAGAGGATGCTGCTGCCTGACTTGTGCCAACTAGTGGGTTGTCTCTCCTTGGTTCACTAGTTGCTGACTGTTGAGCCGCTGCCGCTAGCGCTGGATCATCTCGCGCTCCAACTAGGTTAGATGCCTGAAGAGGGATACTTGCTGGACCAGATACCAGATGAGACAGAACCAGCTTGAGCCGTACCCTGCAAAATAGATAAAATTTGACGAGCACAACGAACACCAGTGGTGGAAGGATTAGCACTCTCTATTCTTACAGCCTTGCTCACCGTTGTACTGCACCCTGACGCTCCCTGCAACGGATGCATGTTAGTATTGTGCCCCAGCCTAACAATATCCCCAGTGGGGAGTGAAAGAGGGTCCCTAACAATAAAGGGAGGATTCTGGACATTCATACCATCACTAACATTAGTTCCAGATGCACTGGCCAATGTAATAATATTGTGTGGCCCATTCACGCTGTCAAGTGAAGTGTTAACAGATACATTCGCCATTTCATTCGCAATCAGCACCTTTATGCCTGTCTGTAAGGATGCCCTAGCAGTTACACCCATACCACTCACACGCTGTGAAATTACATCAAGCGCAGTGCTGCTGCTATAAACGTCACTCATATTCTGCGCATAACATTCATTCCGTTTTGCATGTTGATCACTCCTAGCCTTATATACTAGGGTATGATTGCCTCGACTACCTCTTGCAAATACCCCTTTTTGCACTTTAGAACGGCTGCCCCCTCTCATCTCCCATGATACATTCCTTCCGACACCTCTCTTATGTACTACGTTACCTCTTGAGGCCCTGCCCCCCGTATCATAACACCGTTATTGGGCCTTTTTTGTACAAGTTTTGCCCCTCTAATTGCCCCAAGGAGACTGGCAATCGTTCCCCTACCGGTGTCCTCTCATGGTACTCACCTGTGGCGTGTACGAGAGAACCCGGTCGATTGCCGCCATCTCCTTCTGTGTCCGGGCGCGAATGAGGCTGAGTGATGTCACCAGAAGGGGCGGGGCTTCTCACGCCCACTTCCGGAATTACCGACGGAGACGCCGCTTGGAGGGGAATGCCGGGAGGAGCCATAACCGCCGCCAGTAACGCAAGAAAAGAAGACACCGCTGATGCAGCCAACGGAGGAATCGCTGTGAAAAGGGATGACACGGACGCTGCAGGTAAGTTAAAGGGAACTAAAGCAGGCACCACGTGACTAGGCCCCGCACCTGACAACGCCATCTGAACACCAACTGCTGGGCCATGCTGGAAGGGGGGTCGATTTTCTAGGGCACCCACTGCACCACCAATATTTTGGCCCCTATCTTCTGGGATATAAGTGGCAGGGGGATCATTAACTATGTAGGGGGATCCACGCCCACAGACAATCTTTTAGAAGAAGAAGGCCTCGGCCTAGCTAATGGAGTCTCCATATTGGGCCTGCCTTCAAACAACACAGGAGATTGAGGATCTATTTGGCCCACCTCCTGAAGTCCCTGTTCTACCCCTGGAATACTACCCAGGCCCCCATGTGCACTCGAGGCCACTACGCCAGAAGGCCTGACCATTGCCTCAGTGGCATAGGCCGAATCAGTGCAGCTAACCTCATGTACATCAGCCACTGTTGTAACTGATCTGTGAATAGTGCTATGAGTTGCATTAACTGAATATGTGTACTGTGTTGCTCGGACAAAGTAATCTAACTCCTCAATATTATCCATGTCACTTATATGCTTTTCTTTTCCAGGTTTTGTGAAACTCAGGGCCTGGAATCGTCTTGGACGCTGCATGAAGAAGTTTGAAGTCACAGCAAATTATACAAAAACGTCTCTGCTCCAGGATCCAGGAAGAAGAGGGCCAGGAAGCTGTGCTGATCACTTTTAAGGTAAGGAAGGGGAGCTCCTCCCTACACTAGCAACATTGTTGTAACTAGATCCAATACTGCCCTCTTCTCCTATTTCATTCCCTCCAGCATTAACCCTTAGCTTGTTCTGGTCCCATGCTGGTCCCTCCACTGCCTATATGTCTAGAAGGAAATGCAACCACAGATTCTTATAAACCTGTAGACAGTGTGTGAGTGTGTAGATATCTAAAATTTTATATATATATATATACACCTTACCCCATTCTTAATTCTTAGTACTATAATTTATTGTAGTGAGGGAACCTGACCCTCGTCAAGGTGACTAATTACTGTTGGCTTGTTAGAATAAATGTGTTTAACCCAAGGTGTCTGGTGTCCTTTTAGTGATTTTTGTGTTTAAAAAAAAATACAGTTGCTGAAATACAATGAGCTATTTATGCTAAAAGCTGTGTATGCTTCTTAATGCAAAATGTATACTCCTAAATACACTTTGTATATATATGATGTATGTAAAACATGATGTATGCACTAGCTATGTGCAGCCAAGAAATTTTAGTTTTGGACGAAATTTTTGTACTGAATTTTCAGGGAAATTCTTTTCCCCCAAGATTCAGTGGCTGCATTATTCGGTATACGTTTAGTTTTAAAACTAAACAAATACTGAATGTTTGTTTAAACATTTACATTTGTTTTCGTTAAAATGAATGTAAATTTCCATCTTAATGGGAGGAGAGTCCACTGCTTCATTCATTACTTGTGGGAATTAAGAACCTTTTGCGTCAAAAAGGTCTGCATCAATCTCTCGCTAAGAAACTGACTGTTCACACACTGACAGAGCCTCATCTCACACATGATGCAGCATAACAACACAATAAACAATATTATGCATTGAAAATCCCCCTGTTCAGTAACCCCCCCTTCCGAGGGTATTACCCTTGATTCTATACAGATAAAGGAGACACACTGTGACCCTGTCTTCTTACGTTATCATATATGTATAAATGAAACTATCTTACCAGAATCTACGCCGTGGAACAGGAACACGGCCTTTCAAGTGTGACAGGGTAGTAGCATCGCTCCTGACTTGGACTTGTGAGCAGAAAAGCAGGCAGCGAAACTCGCCAATGCTGATGGCTTATGGAGCTGTTAATCTGAGTCGGGATGGGTTTGCATAAAGACTCTCCCTGCATCTCCGGACTCTAACATTCATCTATGCTCTCACTGAGAAGCTAACAGGACTACTTAAAACTCCAGCCCCACTTTGAGGAGTACCACCCTCCATAAGAGACTACTCCGAATCTTCCGACACTTCTCTGCCAACCTCCTTTGACGAAAGGCAAAGAATGACTGGGGGATGAGGGGAGTGGGGGAGGTATTTAAGTCTTTGGCTGGGGTGTCTTTGCCTCCTCCTGGTGGCCAGGTTCTTAATTCCCACAAGTAATGAATGAAGCAGTGAACTCTCCCACAGATGGATATGAAATTATCAGGTAAGCTTAATTTATGTTTTTTCAAAGCTACCGGTGAAAAGTGCATATTTAAGCAACTTTTTAATTTACTCCTATTATCAATTTTCCTGTAGAGAACAGCTAAGAAACAGGGGTATTTGGCCCCATTCGGGCCATGATAAATCGTCCCCAGTGTCTTAAACTAACCTTTATCACCCACTGAGATATATGTAAAAAACCTAACATAAGTCCATAAAGTCCCCTGATATTGTTTGTTATGGCTTTCATTGATAGGTATAATCAGAGTCTCTGCAGACTTAGAGATAGGAGAGCGTCATTTAAGGGGTATTCTCTATTTGGTTCTCTGATAAATCTTACCCCACTCCTATTCTGTTGGATGCTTTCCTATAATTCTGCGGGTCAAGGAGGAAATGTGTCTCTGCGATAATAAGGTCCCATAGAATGTTGGAATATCGTGGGAGTTGTGCTTGAGCAGTATTAGTGGGCCTGGTCGCGTCACAGACTTTCTAGGACTAGAAGGCTGAGCATGTAGATCTTAAATCTCAGTAGAGGTAACGGCAGAGGCTTCTATGAGAAGGGGTATTGCGAAGGTGCTATAGCCTTTCCGCTGGTCATTGGCTACCAGTCTGGGTTGTTTTCTTCTAGCGGTTTTTTAATTAAGGCGGTGAGACGCTAAGCAGATTTTGAGTCCAATGCTGTGGGGTCTTGTTCCCTGTGGTTGTGAGCAGTGTTGCATCTGCTTTGAGATCAGCTATAGTTGGGGTAGGTACAATAACATATGGCTCGTTTGGGGAGCTGAAGAGTTCTGCCTCTTTCTCTTTGACTAGCCGGGTACTCTTGAGATACTGCCTTTACGCTTAGGGCCCCACCGCCTGTATCCAAGCTTCCCTCTGTGTCCACACAAGGAGGAGATGTCCAATAAGATTCCACATCAACCACATTACAGATTTGCACGGGTGGCAAACCACAGCTATCGTTTGGTCTGGGGAGCCGAATGTGGCCCGCAAGGTCTCTTGAAGCACGGTGTGATGGTAAGCCAGCAGCTTCTGAAGCACCCAAAGGATATGGTTTTCCATTCCCACAGTTTCCTAAGGTATTTAGAAGTGTCCTGCCGGGTTAATCAACACATGGTGGTGAACAACAACAGAGGCCGGAAAAGCACTCTGCCAGGGAGCGTATCTCACTAACGTGGCTGTTGTTGAAGGTCCCAGCTTCAAGCGTAGCTCTGGGCTCTGAAGCTAACAGGGATCTCTGTGAATTTGGGCTCATGAGATAGGCTTTCTTTAGAAGATTTCAATTCTGTTAATTTTTATCATAGATGCTTAGTCAGAAAATGCATATCATGCAGATTACACTGGAAAGCTGGAGCAGCTTGCAGAAGTGCGACTGGTCATGGCCGCGGCCCGGAAGTTCCCCCCACACACAGAAGTTTTGATATCAGTTATTGATTTGTCTCTTAAACTGCAGCTCACTATAGCCTAAATTACAAGTTGTGCGGTGTAGCGGCACAAAATGGGTCCGTTACGCTATTTCTATACCGCCGGTATTACAAGTCACCCTAAAACTTTATTTTGTTGTGCGATATGGTGCACAATAACAAAGTTCCGACCTTGCGTGCTCGTGCACGTTTTCCTCCGTAGAGATAAATGGAGAAAAAATGTAGGAAAAAACACCTGCGATTGCGAAATGGCAATCGCATTAACACATTCCCCATTGAAGTCTATGAAGAAAATAAAGTTGTTTGAAAACCTAACACCCTAACATAAGCCCCTAGTCTAATAACCCCTAAACCGCCGTCCCCTCACATCGCCAACACTAAATAAACTGATTAACCTCTAATCTGCGGCCCACCTACATCGCTACTACCTAATTTAAAGTATTAACCCCTAATCCGGCGTCCTCCCGCATCGCTTACACTAAATAAAGCTATTAACCTCTAAACCGCCATCCCCCTACATTGCGACTCCCTAAAAAAAATATTAGCTGCTTAAATCCTATTGGCTGATTTGATCAGCCAATATGATTTAAGTAGCTTTCATACTATTGGCTGATTTACAATTTTCAGCCAATAGGAATGCAAGGTACCCCAATATAAAAGGGGTACCTTGCATTCAATCTTCAGTGTGCGGCGGAGGATCGCATGAAGAGGAGCCTCCACGTTGGATTTCTGCGCTGCCACTGATCCTGCTTCGCTCCACGCCACCAGGATAAAGAAAGAAGATGGTCCCACACTGAATGAAGACCTTCACCGCTGATCTTCAGGAATGGTGAGTACCTATGTCGGGTTAGTGTTAGGTTTGGTTTTTTTGGGGGTTTTTTTTTTTTTTAGATTAGGGGTTTTTATTTTTTTTAATGGGCACTAAAGAGCGGATTGCACTTTTAAAGGGACATTATACGCTCATTTTTTCTTTACATAAATGTTTTGTAGATTATCTATTTATATAGCCCATAAAATTGTTTTTTTTTAAAAAATCAATAGTTTTGCTTATTTTTAAATAACATTGCTCTGATTTTCAGACTCCTAACCAAGCCCCAAAGTTTTATGAGAATACCGTCAGCTACCTTCTCCAGCTTGCTCCTGTTTGTGTAAAGGGTCTTTTCATATGCAAAAGAAGGGGGGGGGGTCTTATTTCCCACTTGCAGTGGGCTTTCCACCTACCTTTTCAACAGAGCTAAGCTGAGAGCTTCTAAGTAAGTTTTTAAACAGTTTTATAATGGATTTTTAGATCATTATCTGTGCATCATATTCTTTATAGTAGTGTCTATTACATGCAGTTATATCAAAATGAAATTATACTGTCCCTTTAAGGGCAATGCCCATACACATGCCCCTTTAGGGGAAATGGGTAGCTTAGTTTTTTTTTAGAGTTAGGTCTTTTTTATTTTGGGGGGTTGGGTGAGTGGGGGGTTGTACTGTTTGTGGGGGACTTAGTATTTTTTTTTAAAGTAAAATAGCTGTTAAACTTAGGGGAATGCCCTGCAAAAGGCCCTTTTAAGGGATATTGGTAGTTTATTCTTAGATTAGGGGGTGTTTTTATTTTGGGGTGGCTTTTTTGTTTTTATAGGGGTATTAGATTAGGTTTAATTTTTTTATTTTGGATAATTTCGTTTATTATTTTTTGTAATCTTAGCTTTTGTTATTTTTCATAATTTTAGAGCATTTTATTTTGTGTAATGTTAGGTTTTGTTATTTTTCATAATTTTCGAGTTTGTTATTTTTTTGTAATGTTAGTTTTTATTTTATTTCCTGTTCCTGTTAGGATTTTTTAATTTTGTAATTTAGGTTTTTTATTTTTGGTATCTTTTATTTTTTTTAATAGTTATGTTAGGTTTATTTATAGTTTAAGCTTAGTGTTTTTTTATTTCACAGGTAATTTTTTTTATTTATTTTAAGGTAGTTATATTGTAACTTTAATTAAAAGGGAAAGTCAACACCTAATTTTTTGTTGTTTTAAAAGATAGATAATCCCTTAATTACCAATTCCCCAGTTTTGCATAACCAACACAGTTATAATTATACACGTTTTACCTCTTTAATTACCTTGTATCTAAGCCTCAGAAGACTGCCCCCTTATTTCAGTTCTTTTGACAGACTTGCATTTTAGCCAATCAGAGCTGTCTCCATGGTAAATTCATGTGCATGAGCTCAATGTTACCTATATAAAACACGTGAACTAATGCCTTCTAGTGGTGAAAAACTATCAAAATGCCGTTAGATTAGAGGTGGCCTTCAAGGTCTAAGAAATTAGCATGTGAAGCTCCTAGGTTTAGCTTTCAACTAAGAATACCAAGAGAACAAAGCAAAATTGGTGATAAAAGTAAATTGGAAAGTTGTTTAGAATTACATGCCCTATTTGAAACATGAACGTTTTTTGGACTTGACTGTCCTTTTAAAGTTAGGGGTTGTTAGGTTTAGGAGTTAATAGTTTAATTTAGTTTCTCGCGATGTGGGGGTCGGTGGCTTAGGGGTTAGTAGGTTTATTTAGGGAGTCGGGATGTGGGGAGTCAGCGGTTTAGAGGTTAATAGATTTATTTCGTGTTAGCGATGCGGGGGGATGGCAGATTAGGGGTTAACACTGTAATTTAGGTAGTCTCGATGTGGGTGAGCGGCAGATTACGGGTTTATAGGTTTATTTTAGAATTTGAAATGTAGGGGGATGGCGGTTTAGGGGTTAATAGGTATTTTATGAGTGTTAGTGTACTTTGTAACATATTTTTTATGAGTTTTGTGAAACATTTTTGTTTCCATAATATCCATAACTACTGGTCTTTGATTGCTGTATGGATCGTTTTGGTATAGGTCATAACGATTGTGTTAAAGCTGTAACGTGCGACTTGTAATACCGGTGAGCTGACTATACCGCATGCAAAGGCCATTTTTTAAGCGCTACAGCTGTAACGCACAATTTGTAATCTGGCCCTATGTTTCTTTCAGCATTGTTTCCTATCTTCTGCACTAGGAGAAGTAATCTCTACTGATCAGAGCTTTAGTGACACTAGAGGCAGCGGGGAGAGGATAGAGTTGAACTCACTGGGAAAACAGAGATAATATTTAGGAATTGGCAAATGTGGCTAAATCGCAATTCAAATGGTAGAACAAATATTTATTTGGGTATTTGTTTTACACAATCCAATATCAATCTTTAAAATTTGAAAATCAAATTATATTTTTGATTTAAAAAATGTATTTTTGAATTCGAATGTTGCTTTAAAATTCTTATGTTCATAATAGTTCGAATATACACATTTGAATTTCGAATGTGTATATTTGATGTATTATGAACATTCGAAATCAAAATGGATTTGCATTATTTGAAATTAGCTTTTGAAAATAAACAAAAAATCGAAAATAAAAAAAAAACGAATATTACCAAATTTGAATTACAATTCGAATACTAATATTTGAAATTAGAATGTTAGAATGCTTGATATGAGGAAGAGAAAGTCACCCCCGGCATAATACTACTAACCTAGCTGTTCTCCACAGGCTTGTTCCTTACCCCCACTCCTCACTGACATGTGTGCCTCAGGGTCAGCACACAGACATACTATGCACTGCGGACCCTTTCCTTCCCCAAATGGTGAGTCAGAGGGAAAAGGGAGGGGCTACTCAGTGATCCAGCACAGGAGTGTGCTGAAAAGTGTAGAGCATTGTTTCCAACCGCGGCCCTCAAGTACCCCCAACAGGTCAGGTTTTCATTATAGCTGAACCAGTGCACTGGTGAAATATGGGTGAGAGCAGGTTAGTAACCATGGTGTTACTGATCAGCTGATTACTTAATCTGTGCACTGGTTCAGCTAAAATAAAAATCTGGCCTGTTGGGGGTACTTGAGTGCCGCGGTTGAGAAACACTGGTGTAGAGGAAGCACCAATGCATAATCTACAAACATATTAGTTTTTAATCTGTTTCAAGATTGTAGCACATCGCACAATTACATATTTCTACTTTTTTTTTTTACAATAAGTAAATATATTTCTTCTGTTTTAAATGCACTACAGCTGCATCTGGCCAGTAATAGTCCAACACACGGATAATCCAGACACCCATTGACCACCCAGACACACCCACGGATCATCCAGACACCCATTGACCACCCAGCCACACCCACGGAACATCCAAACACCCATTGACCACCCAGACATACCCACAAACCATCCAGAAACCCATTGAGCACCCAGACACACCCATGGATCATTCAGTCACCCTTTGACCACTCAGACACACCCACAGATCATCAAGGCACCCACTGACCACCCAGACACACCCACGGACCATCCAGACACCCATTGACCAACCAGGCACACATGGACCATCGACACATCCACAGACCATCCAGACACCCATTGACCACCCAGACACACCCATTGACCATCCAGACACCCAATGACCAACCAGACACACCCACGGACCATCCAGACACCCATTGACCACCCAGACACACCCACCAAACATCCAGATACCCTTTGACCACCCAGACACACCAACGGACTATCCAGAAACCCATTAACCACCCAGACACATCAACGGATCATTCAGTCACCCATTGACCACCCAGACACACCCACAGATCATCCAGGCACCCACTGACCACCCAGACACACCCATGGACCATCCAGACACCCATTGACCATCCGCCACCCATGGATCATCCAGACACCAATTGACCACCCAGACACACCCACGGTCCATCCAGACACCCATTGACCACCCAGACACACCCACAGATCATCCAGTCACCCATTGACCACCCAGACACACCCACAGATCATCCTGGCACCCACTGACCACCCAGACACATCCATGGACCATCCAGACACCCATTGACCAGCCGGCACTCATGGACCATCCAGACACCCATTGACCACCCAGACACACCCACGGATCATCCAGAGACCCATTGACCACCCAGACACACCAATGGACCATCCAGACACCCATTGACCACCCTGACAAATCCATAAACCATCCAGACACCCATTGACCACCCAGACACACCCACGGATCATCCAGAGACCCGTTGACCGCCCAGACACACCCACAGATCATCCAGAGACCCATTGACTGCCCAGACACACCCACGGATCATCCAGATACCCATTAACTGCCCAGACACACCCACGGATCATCCAGACACCCATTGACCACCCAGACACACCCATGGACCATCAAAACACACCAACTGACTACCCAGAAACACCCACAGATCATCCATATACCCACTGACCACCCTGACACACCTACGGAATATCCAGACACCCATTGAGCGCCCAGATACACCCATGAATCATCCAGACACCCATTGACCACCCAGACATACCCACAAACCATCCAGAAACCCATTGAGCACCCAGACACACCCATAGATCATTCAGTCACCCTTTGACCACTCAGACACACCCACAGATCATCAAGGCACCCACTGACCACCCAGACACACCCATGGACCATCCAGACACCCATTGACCAACCAGGCACCCATGGACCATCGACACATCCACGGACCATCCAGACACCCATTGACCACCCAGACACACCCATTGACCATCCAGACACCCAATGACCAACCAGACACACCCACGGACCATCCAGACACCCATTGACCACCCAGACACACCCACCAAACATCCAGATACCCTTTGACCACCCAGACACACCAACAGACTATCCAGAAACTCATTAACCACCCAGACACATCAACGGATCATTCAGTCACCCATTGACCACCCAGACACACCCACAGATCATCCAGACACCCATTGACCACCCAGACACACCCATGGACCATCCAGACACCCATTGACCATCCGGCACCCATGGATCATCCAGACACCAATTGACCACCCAGACACACCCACGGGCCATCCAGACACCCATTGACCACCCAGACACACCCACAGATCATCCAGGCACCCATTGACCACCCAGACACACCCACAGATCATCCTGGCACCCACTGACCACCCAGACACATCCATGGACCATCCAGACACCCATTGACCAGCCGGCACTCATGGACCATCCAGACACCCATTGACCACCCAGACACACCCACGGATCATCCAGAGACCCATTGACCACCCAGACACACCAATGGACCATCCAGACACCCATTGACCACCCTGACAAATCCATAGACCATCCAGACACCCATTGACCACCCAGACACACCCACGGATCATCCAGAGACCCGTTGACCGCCCAGACACACCCACAGATCATCCAGAGACCCATTGACTGCCCAGACACACCCCCGGATCATCCAGATACCCATTAACTGCCCAGACACACCCATGGATCATCCAGACACCCATTGACCACCCAGACACACCCATGGACCATCAAAACACACCAACTGACTACCCAGAAACACCCACAGATCATCCAGATACCCACTGACCACCCTGACACACCTACGGAATATCCAGACACCCATTGACCGCCCAGATACACCCATGAATCATCCAGACAGCCATTGACCACCCAGACACACCCACGGATCATCCAGAGATCCATTGACCACCCAGACACACCCATGTACCATCCAGACACCCATTGACCACCCTAACACATCTATGGACCATCCAGACACCCTTTGACCACCCTGACACACCCACGGACCATCCAGACACCCATTGACCACTCAGACACACCCACGGACCATCCAGACACCCATTGACCACCCAGACACACCCACGGATTATCCAGACACCCATTGACCACCCAGACACACCCATGGACCATCCAGACACCTATTGACCACCCTGACAAATCCACGGATCATCCAGAGACCCATTGACTGCCCAGACACACCCACGGATCAGCCGGAGACCCATTGACCACCCTGACACACCCATGGACCATCCAGACACCCATTGACCACCCAGACACACCCATGGACCATCCAGACACCCATTGACCACCCAGACACACCCACGGATCATCCAGAGACCCATTGACCACCAAGACACACCAACGGATCATCTAGAGACCCATTGACCGCCCAGACACACCCACGGATCATCCAGAGACCCATTGACCACCCGGACACACCCACAGACCATCCAGACACCCATTGACCACCCTGACACACCCACAGACCATCCAGACACACCCACGGACCATCCAGACACCCATTGACAACCCAGACACACCCACGGACCATCCACTCACCCATTGACCACCCAGACACACCCACGGACCATCAAAACACACCCATTGACCGGAAAATCCCACACCTAACCACCTACTATCCCACCCCTTCTCAACATTGCTCCTCCCACAATACTTACGATATCCTGCGCGTGTGACAAGTTTATTTTCAGCTGTATTAGAGCTTGAACATGAGCGCTAAATAACACTCCACTTCTAGCCCAAAATCGGTAACCTTTGCTGCAAATTGCCTAAACCAGCTATTTACGTTACAGCAAGTGCAGGTTGTAGAATTTGCTTTTTGGCCTCAATTTTGTGGTAATAAAACCGCAGTAAGCAGTGGCTTATACTTAATATAAATCATTGCAATATGTATTATTTGAAACTTAATTTGTGCAGTGTCCATTACTGTCACTGCCTTATTAGGAGGCTATAGTCTTATCTAGCATGATGTCATATTACAGCCAGAGTTGGTTTAGTATTAAGTGAATAGAAAGGGAGTCAGATTTGCTCATGCTCAGAACTGGCAGAATGAAACTTAAATTTCTAAAAAGGAACACTTCCATTTATGCCCTTTTTAAATTGAATTTATCATTTAGTATCTGTGCATGTGTATGTGTATGAGTGGGTGAACTGGTACATATTTCTTACATAGATATGATAAGTATAAGATTAGTGTCTCATTACACCTCAGAAATATATTATGTATTTGTAAATATATCCACCTCTTTTTAACAAACCCACAAGTACATTGTAAGTAGTATTTTGTTTAAGAAATGAAAAACAACACTCACAGCTGATTTTAAAGTAATGCTCTGTTTATTTTTTTATGAATATATTCATTTTCATTCAGTCATTTGGTTCAAAGAAAGCAAATAAGTCCTGGACATTGTTGCCTTATTAATTTCATCTGTGTCCTCAAGTATGACAAGACTCATTATTATGTATAACATAGAAGTTATGGTTGAAAGAAGACAGAATAGTCCATTGAGTTCAACCTATAAAATGAGTATATAAATATTGCCATACTGTGTGAGGGTTACGATGGTCCAGAATTACATAACTCTTCCTTCAAAGTCTTCTCATGGGACAAAGTCATTGTTCCGTGGAATTATTCTACAGCAAATCTAAAACCATCTTGAACTGCAGGAAGTATCAAATACATGGCGAAGGAGTGATGTGTCCTCAGGTATGACAAGACTCATTATAATGCATAACACAATAGATGAGGTTGAAAGAAGACAAAAGTCCATTGAGTTCAACCTATAAAATGAGTATATAAATATTGCCATACTGTGTGAGGGTTACGATGGTCCAGAATTACATAACTCTTCCTTCAAAGTCTTCTCATGGGACAAAGTCATTGTTCCGTGGAATTATTCTACAGCAAATCTAAAACCATCTTGAACTGCAGGAAGTATCAAATACATGGCGAAGGAGTGATGTGTCCTCAGGTATGACAAGACTCATTATAATGCATAACACAATAGATGAGGTTGAAAGAAGACAAAAGTCCATTGAGTTCAACCTATAAAATGAGTATATAAATATTGCCATACCATGTGAGGGTGCACAATGGCCTAGAATATATTCTCCTTTCAACGCCTTCTTGTGGGACAAAGTCATTGGCAACAGGGAGTGCTCACCTGCAGGTCTTCCTGGAACTATTCTCCTGCAGAGGCTCAGATGAATTTTCTTAAAGGTCACTGCTGTAAAGAAGTTGGGTGTCTTCACTACCACCACAAGAAATATTTTGCTTTAACTGATTCCTCGTTGTCTTGGAACTTAAGCGTCTCTGTTGCTCTCTTTGGGCGGCCTGGAGATGGTGGGAAAGATCAGAAGGGAGACTGATGTCTGCTGATTGTTCTATGCGTTTGTCCTCTCCTTCTTCTTGTTCTCCTCTGTACTCTTTCTTGCCTCACTGTGCTCTGGCCTTTATACCCTGACACTTATGTCACAATGATCAGTCTGACATTTAGCAAATTGACAAAAGGTAAAGTGTTTATAAGGTGACATAACAATAGGTGCACTAGTTGTACGGTTGCTACCTTTTGCCCATCCATTTGTGGTTCTTCACATGTTTGTACTAAAATATTTTATTTTACACAGTTTGAAATAAGCATAAACACAGAATGTTCAGCATATTAAAGTTTTAATTTAAACTGTAAAGAAAAACATCTGCAATAAATTGTGCATTTTAAAGATTAAAAATAATATATGTGATTGAAAATAAGTTAAAATTACTTTTAACTTTAATTTTACCTTCTGATTTCATGACTGTCCTGGTCATACTAGGATGGGTGACAGCACTAACCAGGTGCCATATTTCCTTCAGTACATTTTAATATATTATTATTTGTTTTTTATTTTTATTTAGTTTATACAGTTTGATCTTTTGTATATAATGGGATAAAACACTGGCTACAGGCATCTGCATTATAATACTTTTAGTGAAGAAGATAAAGGGTGCTATAGGGTGGAGTTCCCCAATCTTGCTTAATCCTATCACAACTTGCAATAACCTAAGACCTTACAACTCTTTCTACTTGAGAGGGACAGCCCCTAATTCTGAGCTCTTCTGTTCTCCCTCTGAGACACCCTCATCAACCATCCCACCCCTAACCACCCACTATCCTACCCTGTCCCAACACGGCTCCTCCCACAAACAGCAACCGGCCCCATCAATCTCCTGAGTCCCTGATACCCAGCCACAGATGTTGGGAGGTATGCAGAGGTAAAATGTATATTAATAGAACTGTTGGTTATGCAAAACTGGGGAATTGGTAATAAAGGGATTATCAATCTTTTTAAACAATAACAATTCTGGAAGAGACTGTCCCTTTAAGCAATCAGTATCACTGAATTATACCACTAGAATTGTATTTGTTTTGGGGTGGATTGGAGTGGGCGGAGCTATGCAAACCATACATGGGCGTGGCTCTGCTACAATGCATCCCTGGAAAAAAAAAATCAAATGTTGGTAACTATGTATCTAGCATTTATTTAGTTTATCATTTTCCTTTAACCCTTTCCAGCCGGGGTTAAAGTGTCTACATCGGAACAACTGCTCCGATGTAAACAATTTCAAATCTCGCGATCGTGCACGTGATCACGAGATTTCAATGATGGGATTGGGTCAGGGGGGTGTCCCTATGATGCTAGGCACACCCTCCAGACCGGGATACCATCAGGGAAGCGCCAGTGGCTTCAGGAAAGCCACCCGGTTAGGACGTTGTTATCCGTCCATCGGCGTTAAAGCCCAGAAATGCAGTGGTGCTGAGTAAGGTTGGGGGGGCATAGACTCCCCCCAATATACAGACATATTACTGATATTTATTGTATAGGCAGCAATGCTTACTTAGTGTATCAGGGGTTAAATTGTACACTCACTAATTTACCCCTGCCTTGTGGACTGATGATTGAGCATAAAAACAATTAAAGGCAGGTGTAATTAGAATGGGGCTGCACCGGTATAGGAACAGCTTTAAAACAATTGTGACTTGATTTAATGAGACAGTAAAGTAGAAATTAAACTTTCAATGCTCAGACAGACCATGCAATTTTATACAGATTTCCATGTATTTCTATTATCATATTTGCTTTGTTCTCTTGGTTTTCTTTTGTTGAAAAGTATACCTAGGTAGGCTCAGAGAAGCTCAGGAGCGTCCACGTGTCTTTAACTCTCTATGGCAGCAGTGTTTGCAACAATGTTTTGTACCAATGTTGCATAGAGTGTTCAGTAGTGCATTGCTGCTCCTTCAACAAAGGATACCAAGGGAATGAAGCAAGTTTGATTATAGAAGTAAATTGGAAAGTTGTTTAAAATCAGATCTGAATGATGAAAGAAAAAATCTGGGTTTCATGTCCCTTAAAATATACCAATTTCTCTCAGTGATCTGTTGAAATTCATCAACTTTCCATGAGAGCATACTGAGGTAGGCAGGAATGTGCATGTGTTGTGAACACTATATGGCAGCAGTGCTTGTAGCAAAGCTATACAATAAAGTGCTATCTGGTTTGCAAGTTACAGAGTTTGCTTCTCTCTTTAGGGAGAGTGGGACCCATGCAAGTTACATAGTAAAATAATGTTTAAAGGGACACTGAACCCACAATTTTTTCTTTCATGATTCAGATAGAGCATGCAATTTTAAGCAACTTTCTAATTTACTCCTATTATCAATTTTTCTTGGTTCTTTTGCTATCTTTATTTGAAAAAGAAGGCATCTAAGCTAAGGAGCCAGCACATTTTTGGTTCAGACCATGGACAGCACTTGCTTATTGGTGCTGTCCAATCAGCAAGGACAACCCAAGTTCTTCACTAAAAATGGGCCGGCATCTAAACTTACATTCTTGCTTTTCAAATAAACATACCAAGAGAATGAAGAAAATTTGATAAATAAGATAAGAAAAATTGTGGGTTCAGTGTCCCTTTAAGCAACTAATTCAGAAAGGTAAAACAGATGGTTAAAAAAAAAAGTCTGTGTGTTGCCAAAGCGGATTTGTATCTGAGTCAAAAACAAACTGCAGGGAGAGACTGAAAGTGAAACTACACTGAGCAGCAGATAACAACACACAACAGAGAGAGGGAGACGACGCACGGCCCAAGATAGGGTGCAGGGGGTAGTGAGGGACAAATAAAGGAGACAGCTCCCTGAGACTAGTCTGCAACAGTGAGACGCACATCCTTACACTGAGGTGGTTTTCTCTACTTGCAGCTCAGTCCTGCTAACATGATCCCTTCAACCATATACAAGATGTCACTTATTTATCATGTGTTAGGTAAGTGTCTCTCCCTGTCTCCAGCACTCTCTGAAACTAGTCTCTGTCTCTGCATTTTGTTTTTCCTACTACTGCCCTGTGTTCACACCCCACCATCTTTGTATGTCTTATATTTCTTTCTTTATCTATGTCTTAATTTCTCTCTCTACTTTCTCTCTACTTCTCTCTCTTCTCTCTCTCGTCTCTCTTCTCTCTCTTTCTTTCTCTTCTCTCTAGCTCTCTATTTTCTCTCTCTCTTCTCTCTTTCTTCTCTCTCTCTCTTTCTTCTGTCTCCTCTCTCTATCTCTCTATTTTCTCTCTCTCCTCTCTCTTTCTCTATCTTTTCTCTCTTTTTCTCGCTCGCTCTCTTTTCTCTCTCTCTTCTCTCTTTTATCTCTCATTTCCTCTTTTTCTCTCTCTTGTACTCTTGTTCCCTTACTCTTTCTCGTCCTTGTTCTCTATATATAATTATCTCTTTTCTCTCTCTCTCCTCCTTTCTCTCTCTCCCTCTCTCTCATTCTCTTTCTCTCCCTTGTTCTCTATATATAATTATCTCTTTTTTCTCTCTCTCTCTCTCTCTTGTTCTCTCTCTCTCTCTTGTTCTCTCTCTTGTTCTCTCTCTTGTTCTCTCTCTCTCTCTCTCTCTCTTGTTCTCTCTCTCTCTCTCTCTCTCCCTTGTTCTCTATATATAATTATCTCTTTTCTCTCTCTCTCCTCCTTTCTCTCCCTCTCTCTCATTCTCTTTCTCTCCCTTGTTCTCTATATATAATTATCTCTTTTTTGTCTCTCTCTCTCTCTCTCTCTCTCTCTCTCGTTCTCTCTCTCTCTCTCTCTTGTTCTCTCTCTTGTTCTCTCTCTTGTTCTCTCTCTCTCTCTTGTTCTCTCTCTCTCTCTCTCTCTCTTGTTCTCTATATATAATTATCTCTTTTCTCTCTCTCTCTCTCTCTCTCTCTCTCTCATTCCCTTTCTCGCCCTTGTTCTCTAGATATAATTATCTCTTCTCTCTCTCTCTCTCTCTCTCTCTCTTCCTTTCTCTCCCTCTCTCTCATTCTCTTTCTCTGCCTTGTTCTCTATATATAATTATCTCTTTTCTCTCTCTCTCTCTCTCTCTCTCTATCTATCTCTCTCTCTCTATCTCTCTCTTGTTCTCTCTCTCTCTCTCTCTTGTTCTCTCTCTTGTTCTCTCTCTCTCTCTCTCTTGTTCTCTCTCTCTCTCTCTTGTTCTCTCTCTCTCTCTTTTGTTCTCTATATAATTATCTATTTTCTCTCTCTTTCTGTACCTCGTTTCTTCCCTCTCTATCTCTGAAGTAGGTCACCATCCAGTTGTAAATACAACAAATGCTAAAAAAAAATAACAAAACTCTTCAAAGGTTTTAACCTTTTAACGACAATGACGGCTACAATAATGTGGCCTTGCAGCTGTCAGAGAAACCCACTTTATTTAATTAACCCCTTAAAGAGATATAAAACACAAACATGTTCTTTTGTGAATGAGACCAAACATATCATTTTTCAAAACTTTTCAAATGTAATTTTATTATCAAATTCACTTTGTTCTCATGGTGATACCTAGGTAGGTATCTGGAGCCTTAAATGGCAGGAAATGGTGCTGCTATATAGTGCTCTTGAAAAAGGATAACATTCTTACAAAACAACTGCGATATAGTGCTCCAGCCCCTTGCATGCTTATGAGCTTTTGTCCCTGCTTTTCAACAAAAGATGCCAAGAGAACAAAGAAACTGATAATATAAGTAAATTAGAAAGTTGTTTAAAATATCATGCTCTATCTGAATAATGAAAAAAATATTTTGGGTTTCATGTACCTTTCATGCCCTATAAACACCCTACAGGCTGTCATTAAGGGGTTAATAAATGTTGTTGTAACCAAATATTACGCTTATAACTGAAATGGGATCCATCCCTCTCCCTCCCTCTGTGATAGTCTTTTATATCATATTTTCTATTGCTCTTTCCTGAAAACGTAGGGACTTCCCAAATAACAAATTTGTTTTACTTTCATGTTCCAGTAAATGCAATGTGCAGTAGTGGGCCTGTGTGTTTGATAAGTATATGTAGGCCTCATGTTGCACAGTTATGGTGCGTGATTATAAGTTGCAGCACACCCTTTTGGTGGACTAAAATACAATTTAATTAACTTTCTGGGTGTTCCAAAACTAAATATAGCAATGGCATTGTTTGTGTGTGTGCATCAGTCGTGTGTAGGGAATATACAGTACATGTACAAACTGAAATAATGAAACTTAGAATACATTTAAATACCCATGCCATTAAGGCTGACTTATATATATTATATATATATATATATATATATATAGCTTGCTACTAGATTGTAGCTTGCAATATCCTGTGATCGCCACTTTGTGCCCATATTTGGTGTATAATAGGGCCCAGACATCCGCTCCTTGCCAGTAAATCAGGCAGGGAGGGTATTACTTACCAATAACTGGCTCAGTATGGTTCTAGACTGGCTGGTGTTAAAAAAATAGACTGGTAAAGCAGCTTTTTTTTTTTTGAATGCACAAACACCTAGATTACGAGTTTTGCGTTGCGGCTTTTAACACTGAAAAAATGACAATTTCAGAGTAATAGCAGGAACGCACTATTGGGAGTTGTGTCGGTATAGCTGTAACGCAAGCATTGTAGCCTGTAACGCAACATCGATCCCGCACTAAAAAAAATGACGTTTTTGCGTGGGATTTCCATAGCGCCGGTATTATAGGTTGTGCGTTCAGGCTAAAATGCTTGCGTTACAGCCTATAATGACACGATCCATACCGCCATCTGAGAGCAGTAGTTATGGATTTTGTGTAACAAAAATGTTTCACAAAACTCATAACTAAAATGTTACAAAGTACTCTAACACCCATAAACTACCTATTTACCCCTAAACCGAGGCCCTCCCACATCGCAAACCCTAAATTAAACCTATTGACCCCTATTCCGCAGCTCCCGACATCGTCTACACTATAATAACATTATTAACCCCTATTCCGCCGCTCCCCGACATCGCCGCCACTATAATAAAGGTATTAACCCCTAATCTGCCGCCCCCGACATCGCCGCCACTAATAAAAGCTATTAACCCCTATTCCTCCGCTCCCCGACATCGTCCCCACTAAATAAAGTTATTAACCCCTAAACCTCCAGCCTCCCACAATAGATATTTTAATTGGTAATTTTTTTATTTTATTAGAATAGTAATGTTAGGTTAATTTATAGTTTAATGTTAGGTTTATTTTTATTTCACAGGTAAGTTTTTATTTATTTAAATGGCGTTATATTGTAATTTTAATTTAAAGTTAAGGCGTGTTAGGTTTAGGGGTTAATAGTTTAATTTAGTGTTTTGCAATGTGGGGGGGCTGGCGGTTTAAGGGTTAATAGGTTTATTTAGTGGCGGAGATGTGGGAGGCCGAAGGTATAGGGGTTAATAACTTTATTTAGTGGCAGGGATGTCGGGGAGCTGCGGAAAAGAGGTTAATAGCTTTTATTAGTGACAATGATGTCGGGGGCGGCAGATTAGGGGATAATAACTTTAATATAGTGGCGGTGATGTCTGGGATCGGCGGAATAAGGGTTAATAACTTTATTTTAGTGGTGACGATGTCGGGAGCGACAGATTAGCAGTTAATAACTTTATTTAGCGTTGGCAGATTAGGGGTTAATAACTTTAATATAGTGGCAGTGATGTCGGAGATCGGCGGAATAGGAGTTAATAACTTTATTATAGTGGTGGCGATGTCGGGAGCGACGGATTAGCAGTTAATAACTTTATTTACCTTTGGCAGATTAGGGGTTAATAACTTTAATATAGTGGCGGTGATGTCGGGGATCGGCGGAATAGGGGTTAATAACTTTATTATAGTGGTGGCGATGTCGGGAGCGACAGATTAGCATTTAATAACTTTATTTAACGTTGGCAGATTAGGAGTTAATAAATTTATTTAGGTGGCAGCGATGTCGGGGGCAGCAGATTAGGGGTGTTTAGACTTGGGGTTTATGTTAGGGTGTTAGGTTTAAACTTAATTTTTTTTCCCCATAGACATCAATGGGGCTGCGTTACCGCGACAGCCATTCCGCACTTCAGGTGTTAGTTTTTTTTTCTAACACTCTCTCCCCATTGATGTCTATAGGGGAAAGTGTGCACGAGCACGTCAAAGCTGCCCTTGGCTTTTGAGCGGTATGGCGCTTAACGCCACCATATCGCACACACAAGGAGGCTTTTCAGAAACGTGTAATGGCAGCGCTATGGAGGGGGAAATAACGCAACTTTTGTTGCGTTCGTTTTGCACCCTCTTTAGCGCAAAACTCGTAATCTAGGTGAAACATAATTAAGTGTGTTAAATTACAGGGTTAATTAATTAAGAAAGGAAACCCGTTTAGAAAATGCTGTACTGAAACTGTAGTTGTAAATCTGCAATTTTCACACCACTTCCAGCCTCCCTTTATGTATACTGCAAAGCATACACATTCATATCTGTACATGTATACTGCAGAGCAGACACACTCCTGGCCTCTCTATACATATACTGCAGAGCAGACACACTCCTGGCCTCTCTATACATATACTGCAGAGCAGACACACTCCTGGCCTCTCTATACATATACTGCAGAGCAGACACATTCATATCTTACATGTACACTGCAGAGCAGACACACTCCTGACCTCTCTATATATATACTGCAGAACAGACACATTCCTGGCCTCTCTATACATATACTGCAGAGCAGACACACTCCTGGCCTCTCTATACATATACTGCAGAGCAGACACATTCCTGGCCTCTCTATACATATACTGCAGAGCAGACACATTCCTGGCCTCTCTATATATATACTGCAGAGCAGACACACTCCTAGCCTCTCTATACATATACTGCAGAGCAGACACACTCCTGACCTCTCTATACATATACTGCAGAGCAGACACATTCATATCTTACATGTACACTGCAGAGCAGACACACTCCTGACCTCTCTATACATATACTGCAGAACAGACACACTCCTAGCCTCTCTATACATATACTGCAGAGCACAAACACTCCTGGCCTCTCTATACATACACTGCAGAACAGACACACTCCTGGCCTCTCTATACATATACTGCAGAGCAGACACACTCCTGGCCTCTCTATACATATACTGCAGAGCAGACACACTCCTGGCCTCTCTATACATATACTGCAGAGCAGACACACTCCTGGCCTCTCTATACATATACTGCAGAACAGACACACTCCTGGCCTCTCTATACATATACTGCAGAACAGACACACTCCTGGCCTCTCTATACATATACTGCAGAGCAGACACACTCCTGGCCTCTCTATACATATACTGCAGAGCAGACACACTCCTGGCCTCTCTATACATATACTGCAGAACAGACACACTCCTGGCCTCTCTATACATATACTGCAGAACAGACACACTCCTGGCCTCTCTATACATATACTGCAGAACAGACACACTCCTGACCTCTCTATACATATACTGCAGAACAGACACACTCCTGACCTCTCTATACATATACTGCAGAGCAGACACACTCCTGACCTCTCTATACATATACTGCAGAGCAGACACACTCCTGGCCTCTCTATACATACACTGCAGAGCAGACACACTCCTGGCCTCTCTATACATATACTGCAGAACAGACACACTCCTGACCTCTCTATACATATACTGCAGAGCAGACACACTCCTGACCTCTCTATACATATACTGCAGAACAGACACACTCCTGGCCTCTCTATACATATACTGCAGAGCAGACACACTCCTGGCCTCTCTATACATATACTGCAGAGCACAAACACTCCTGGCCACTCTATACATATACTGCAGAACAGACACACTCCTGACCTCTCTATACATATACTGCAGAGCAGACACACTCCTGGCCTCTCTATACATATACTGCAGAGCAGACACACTCCTGGCCTCTCTATACATACACTGCAGAGCAGACACACTCCTGACCTCTCTATACATATACTGCAGAGCAGACACACTCCTGACCCCTCTATACATATACTGCAGAACAGACACACTCCTGGCCTCTCTATACATATACTGCAGAGCAGACACACTCCTGGCCTCTCTATACATATACTGCAGAGCAGACACACACCTGGCCTCTCTATACATATACTGCAGAGCAGACACACTCCTGACCTCTCTATACATATACTGCAGAGCAGAAACACTCCTGGCCTCTCTATACATATACTACAGAGCAGACACACTCCTGACCTCTCTATACATATACTGTAGAACAGACACACTCCTGACCTCTCTATACATATACTGCAGAACAGACACACTCCTGGCCTCTCTATACATATACTGCAGAGCAGACACACTCCTGGCCTCTCTATACATATACTGCAGAACAGACACACTCCTGACCTCTCTATACATATACTGCAGAGCAGACACACTCCTGACCTCTCTATACATATACTGCAGAGCACAAACACTCCTGGCCTCTCTATACATATACTGCAGAACAGACACACTCCTGGCCTCTCTATACATACACTGCAGAGCAGACACACTCCTGACCTCTCTATACATATACTGCAGAACAGACACACTCCTGGCCTCTCTATACATATACTGCAGAGCACAAACACTCCTGACCTCTCTATACATATACTGCAGAGCACAAACACTCCTGACCTCTCTATACATATACTGCAGAACACAAACACTCCTGACCTCTCTATAAATATACTGCAGATCAGACACACTCCTGGCCTCTCTATACATATACTGCAGAGCAGACACACTCCTGGCCTCTCTATACATATACTGCAGAGCAGACACACTCCGGACCTCTCTATACATATACTGCAGAGCAGACACACTCCTGGCCTCTCTATACATATACTGCAGAGCAGACACACACCTGGCCTCTCTATACATATACTGCAGAGCACAAACACTCCTGGCCTCTCTATACATATACTGCAGAGCAGACACACTCCTGGCCTCTCTATACATATACTGCAGAGCAGAAACACTCCTGGCCTCTCTATACATATACTGCAGAACAGACACACTCCTGGCCTCTCTATACATATACTGCAGAGCACAAACACTCCTGGCCTCTATATACATATACTGCAGAACAGACACACTCCTGACCTCTCTATACATATACTGCAAAGCAGACACACACCTGGCCTCTCTATACATATACTGCAGAGCAGACACACACCTGGCCTCTCTATACATATACTGCAGAACAGACACACACCTGGCCTCTCTATACATATACTGCAGAGCAGACACACTCCTGGCCTCTCTATACATATACTGCAGAGCAGACACACTCCTGACCTCTCTATACATATACTGCAGAGCAGAAACACTCCTGGCCTCTCTATACATATACTGCAGAACAGACACACTCCTGACCTCTCTATACATATACTGCAGAGAAGACACATTCCTGGCCTCTCTATACATATACTGCAGAGCAGACACATTCCTGGCCTCTCTATACATATACTGCAGAACAGACACACTCCTGACCTCTCTATACATATACTGCAGAGAAGACACACTCCTGGCCTCTCTATACATATACTGCAGAGCAGACACATTCCTGACCTCTCTATACATATACTGCAGAGAAGACACACTCCTGGCCTCTCTATACATATACTGCAGATCAGATACACTCCTGGCCTCTCTATACATATACTGCAGAGCAGGCACACTCCTGGCCTCTCTATACATATACTGCAGAGCAGACACACTCCTGGCCTCTCTATACATATACTACAGAGCAGACACACTCCTGGCCTCTCTATACATATACTGCAGAGCAGACACACACCTGGCCTTTCTATACATATACTGCAGAGCAGACACACACCTGGCCTTTCTATACATATACTGCAGAGCAGACACACTCCTGGCCTCTCTATACATATACTGCAGAGCAGACACACTCCTGGCCTCTCTATACATATACTGCAGAGCAGACACACACCTGGCCTCTCTATACATATACTGCAGAGCAGACACACTCCTGGCCTCTCTATACATATACTGCAGAGCAGACACACTCCTGGCCTCTTTATACATATACTGCAGAGCAGACACACACCTGGCCTCTCTATACATATACTGCAGAGCAGACACACTCCTGGCCTCTCTATACATATACTGCAGAGCAGACACACTCCTGACCTCTCTATACATATACTGCAGAGCAGACACACTTCTGGCCTCTCTATACATATAATGCAGAGCAGACACACTCCGGACCTCTCTATACATATACTGCAGAGCACAAACACTCCTGGCCTCTCTATACATATACTGCAGAGCAGAAACACTCCTGGCCTCTCTATACATATACTGCAGAGCAGACACACTCCTGGCCTCTCTATACATATACTGCAGAGCATACATATTCACCACTGTACATGTATACTGCAGAGCAGGTACCTTCATGTCAGTAAATATATACATCTATACTATAGAGAGGCTAAGAGTATGTTTGCTCTGCAGTATAAGTGTACAGAGAGGCCAGGAGTGTTTGTTTATTGTGCTGCAAAAACTCCTCTGCGGTTCTACCTTCTGCTTTATTAGTCAGAAAAACATGTAGGCAGCGTCTCCGATGTTCAGTGGGTAGAGTCAGTCCAGCTGATTGCTTACAGGTGGTCAGATGGTGTAGTCAAGGCAGCTGATTGGTTGCAGGTGTTCAGTGGGTGGAGCTGGGAAGAAACCATAGTGTGTCAGGGCTATTTTATTTTAATTGTATTTATCACCAAAACACGGTGCAACTTTTAATATTATAGTTGTTTTGCAACCCTTTGTAGAACCACCACTAATATAAATGTATATCCTGGCCTGCACAACTAACTGTTTATAGTTAATAACATGCTGTGTACATTCCCTATAGTTTACTGTAGAAAAAAGTAGAATATTAAAATAAAACATCTAATTTGGTGAATTGTCATCCCTTAGTCTCTTACAGTTTACAGATTACATCAAATTATACGTCATACTATATGTAGTACATTACAGGTGTTCTGCTGAAATTTGCTCCCTCATTGAGATTTGCTACCTTTGTCTGCGCATGCGCTCAGTGACGTAATTGCACTCTACATATGTTTCAAAAGAATGTGTGGAATGCGATTACGTAATTGCAAGCATGCGCACACTCGGCTAGATTATGAGTTTGGCGTTAGGCTTAAAAAGCTGGGTTGGCCGGTCCCAACGCTGCTTTCTTCTGTTAAGTGTGATCAGTCCACGGGTCATCATTACTTGTGGGATATTATCTGCTCCCCTACAGGAAGTGCAAGAGGATTCACCCAGCAGAGTTGCTATATAGCTCCTCCCCTCTACGTCACCCCCAGTCATTCTCTTGCACCCAGCAACTAGATAGGTCGTGTGAGAGGACTATGGTGATTATACTTAGTTTTATATCTTCAATCAGGGCCGTTTCTAGAGATTTCAGCTCCCAGGGCGAAATTTCAAAATTTGCCCCCCTCCCCCCCCACCCTCATTCTAAAGTGCAACCTTTTCCCGTCTACCTTCCATGTCTCACTGCCATTTAATTTTAATTTAAATCTGTAAAGTGTACATGAAAAATAAATACAATACAGCAGATACATTTTCTTTGAAATTGCGTAATTACTTCATTGAACTTATTAGGAATACAATACAAATAGCAATTACCATGCCACAAAAGAAACTAAGTCAGAAATACTCCAAATAAAATAGCATCATTACAATTACAAGTAAGTCAACTAAAGGTTAGGCTGAAACCTCCTTTTTGTATAGACCTCCTATTAAATCAAGAGGCCACGCTTGGACCTGTGTATAGTAGGTTAATAATGTTAAGGCCATTCTTGGGCCTTAAAAAGGCAGAAAAACAATTTTTACAATAAAGCAATAATGTCACATTTGAAATAAAATAAGCAACAGCCAACAGCAAATGTCATCATAAGCAAACTTACACAACATATTATATAATACAGGAGAGCCCTTTGTATGTGCAAAAGAGGTTACTTTCAGGTCATATATAAAGAAACAACATGAAAAAAAGGCTCAGCAACAGATTTTCCTACAGTATGAACATTGACAACCAGGTCAAGTCAAACTTTAATGAACAGACAACTAAAATAAATGAAGGTCTAAACAAAGGCTACTTTTCTTGATTTAGCAGCTGCAAAATTGTTTATTGCAGTAGTGTAATCAATTTGCTCTGACAGTTCACTCTCTATAGACAATAGAGCAAGAGCTGAAAGTCTTTCTTCTGCCATTGATGACCGTAAATAGGTTTTAATCAGTTTTAGTTTGCTGAAGCTTCTTTCACAGTTAGCCACAGTGATTGGAATGGTGAGTAAGATCCTCATGGCTACCCAAATATTAGGAAACAAGCATTTAGTATTAGTAGATTGAATGTGCTGTAAGACTTCAAGTGGTGTGACAGATTCCTTCAGAATAGTAGGTATAATCTGTGTCAGTTCTTCGGACAACTGGAAGCCATCTATATCACATTCAGGTGCTGATTGATTATTATTAGCCAATATATGCTCCAGATCTTTGCATAAATTTAGCAGTTTATCTTTCTCTGGTAATGCCATTATGTTATATAGAAAGCCCCATCTTTCATTGTGTACGGATAATTGACTAAAACGGCGTTCAAGAGAAGTAGTCATGTTGTCAATAAGAGGGTAGTACACTGAAGACTTAAAATGTTGTTCTTCTTCTGCAGGAGTTTCATCTCTGCTCTCATATGCAAACATTCTTTTTTTCATCTTCTTCCTCTTGTCTGCTTTGAAAGTGGTTTCAATACCCAAACCTAAAGCGATTTCCTTTGCAGTTACTTTGGCAGATTCGTAGCCAGAATCTCTATAGTTTTGAACAAAACTAATGCATTTCTTTAGAATATCATTGCAGAGTGGCAAATTAAATTGTCTTGACTGCATAGACTTGCTTACAATGTTCACTTGGAATAGAAGGTCATACCATATAACAAGAGTTAAAATGAAACTGAAATCCTCCAAATGCAAATTAAGTGACTTTGCCTCTGATGTGATTACTGGGTCACTGATGTCTTCTTCTAGGCTCATAAGAGCATTATTAATGTCTTCAAATTGATACCGTACAGCTTTAAGGCTTTCAATTCTGCATTCCCATCTTGTTTCACAGACTTTCTTCAGTGAAAGATTTTGTACATGATCAGATAGAATACACCAGCGTTTTGTAGATGCAGCAAAAACATTGTATAGTCTCTGAAGTATTCCGAAGAGGGACACTGATTTTACAGATGATTTAGAAGCATCACCTATCACTAAATTCAAGCTATGACACCCGCACGGATTAAAAAATGCTCTGGGGTACTTCTCCAAAACTCTTTTTTGGACACCTTTGTTTATGCCTATCATGTTTGCTCCATTATCGTAGCCCTGACCCCGGCAGTTGTTCATATCCAGACCACAATCTGACATTTCACAAAAAAGAAGGTCTGAAAGTGCTTCGCCAGATGTTTCATTTGCTATGCGGTAACCTAAAAAGTGCTCTTTTATTGCAATGGTTTCTTCTGTGATATCAACAAATCTGATGGTATACGATAATTGCTCATTATGGCTAACATCAGGTGTACAATCTAGCATAACCGAAAAATATTTTGCCTCTTTAGCCTTTTGCAAAATGTTTTTTTTCACTTGAGATGCCATTAAAGTGATTAACTCATTCTGAATAAGATTTCCACAGTAATGAGTATGGATATCTTTAGATGTCACTCGCCGTAAGTGATCCATCATTACGGAGTCAAATTTTCCTAATAATTCTATTAGGCCCAAGAAGTTTCCGTTATTTGGAGAGAACAATTTGTTAGATGTTCCTCGGAAAGCCAAATTATTTTTTGCTAAATAAATTACAACTGACATTATTCTTTCTAATACAGCTCGCCAACGACTGGTTTCTGATTTTATCTGTTCTTGTAATTCTTTGTCAATGCCTTTATTTCCCAAAAGACATTTTTCTGCATTAAGCCACATTTTGCTTGCTTGAAAATGTTCGAGAGCGCCTTCATGTTTGTTCAGATAATCACCTATATGCTGCCAGTTATTAATGCCATCTTTCCCAAGCATAGATTTTGGCTTTGGGTCAAACAGCTTGCAGCAAAAACAATATACTTTATCTGAGACAACTGAATATTGTAGCCACCTTCTTGTTGTTCTCTCCTTATTTGGTAGTATATGGAACAAATACGAATTTGAAAAGTGCCTTTTTTTGGAATCTTTTGGATATCTATAATTTGATGATGGTAACGGTTGTGGTCCTTCTATAACAATGTGATCTCTTACTTGTCTGTTCATTGATGATGGACCTGGCCATAAAGAAATATCTTTAAAAGAAATATGTTCGGTAACATTTTCAACTGTATCTTTCTTTTTTTCTATGATTAGGCTAGTTAAGTTGTCACAGGTTATGATTTCAATTTCACCTTCCTGTATCTTATCAACATGGCTAGTTGAAGGTTCACACATTAAATTTTGTGGGGTGGTGAACTCAGTTAAAACCTCTTCCTCTGTAGCAGTATTAGTTACAATGTGAAGCTTGCCAACTAATTGCTGCTTGTGGGTATTTTCTTCCTTTCTTAAGAACTTAGACATTACTTTTGCACTTTTAAGATCTTCCTCTTTTTCCATACGAACTCTTTTACGGTTTTTTGCTCCCGAGGCTTTGTTGTTTATTAAGGACATTGCGCGTTCGTCAAAACGTACTCTAGAATATATATTTAAACATATATTTACACAGATACTGAGAAAACTACACTGAAATAATGAGAATACTATACTATATAATGAGTACACTACATTACACATTGATGCAGGCAGGGTATCTATATAATGATAATGAGTACACTACATTACACATTGATGCAGGGTATCTACACACTGATAAAGAGTACACTACATTACACAATGATGCAGGGTATCTACACATAAAAAGATATATATATATATATAGATATATATATATATATATATATATATATATATATATATATATATATATATATATATATATATATAAGCCTTAGAGGACATGTAGAAGAAAAAACACCTCCAAAGTGGACTGCAAAAAATATTGATTATCCACTCTTAATAATGTACAAAGACAAAATTAAAGACATACATACACCCATACTGACTCACACAAAAAAACTCATAGACACACACATATACAGACACACACATAAACTCACACACACAGATATATAGACATACACATATACAGACACACACATAAACTCACACACACAGATATATAGACATACACATATACAAACACACACATAAACTTACACACACAGATATATAGACATACACATATACAGACACACAAAAAACTCACACACTAACACACAGATTCATACACACACACACATATACACACAAAAACTTAAAAACATACATACACACAAACTCATACATACACACACACAAACGTATACACACAACCCTTTAAACAAAGCTAAAATCATCCCCAAAGGAGTAATGAACTACTGGGAGAAAGCTGAACACATCTGTTGAGCCAATAACAAGAGGAATGTGTGCCAAATAGCTAGTTCCCAGTAGTGCATTGCAACTCCTATCTTTATCTGTATTTCTGAACAATGACATTTTGTATTGACTTTTACATCTGTTTAAATGCTAATAAAAAAAATAAAAAATAAAAAAAGGCCTTAAACCTGGGAGGGTGGGGGGCAGCACAAAACCTAAATACACCACTGGAAAGAATTATACATGCAGCATTAGTTTAGGCAAAACAGCAGCTAAATAGACTAGTGGTAATGGCAATACAAATGTTATCTAATGTAGAAAAAAAAAGTACTATAATATCACTGAGCATGTCAGATCCCCTAGTGCACCAACACCCTTGTAGAACCCACGTATGCTGCTGCTTCAGCTCATGGCAATAAACACTGCCCTACTCATAGCATAGGCCCCATCATGCCCAAGTCATTAGGACACCCAAATAGAGGAAGGCCCTAACTCAAGTAATAAACTACCTAACAGGACCCCCCACACAAGCCCCAACACACACTTAAAGGGACACTCAAGTCAAAATTAAACTTCAAGATTCAGATACAGCAGCAATTTTAAACAACTTTCCAATTTACTTCAATTAACAAAATGTGCACAGTCTTTTTATATTTACACTTTTTGAGTCACTAACTCCTACTGAGCATTTGCAAGAATTCACAGCATATACGTGTATGCATTTGTGATTGGCTGTCACATGATACAGGGGGAGTGGAAATAGACATAACTGCAATTTTTTTTAACAAAAATCTACTACTCATTTGAAGTTCAGACTAAGTTCTATTGCATTGTCCTCTTATCATGCATTTGTTGATTATGCAAATCTACTGCATTGACTGGTCCTTTAAACTCCCCCATCCACACATGTATCTTATATTCTTTTCTTATCTATTAACCATTTATACTTATGGCTAGTACTGTAGTCTGGTTTGGTGAGAGAAAGGTGAAGTGTTAACACTTCACCTTTCTTCGCCACTCTCACCAAACCAGACTACAGTACTAGCCATAAGTATAAATGGTTAATAGATAAGAAAAGAATATAAGATACATGTGTGGATGGGGGAGTTTTTATGGTTGGTTAATAGATAAGAATAGGAAAGAATAGGAAAGAATAGAGGAAGCTGCAAGAGGCACTCCATACTTATTATTACAATACTTAGTCTTACTGTCTGTCTGACCCACACCACCCTGTGTGTCTGTAGGCTTAGGCTAATTTGCTTACACTGACTGACTGTACATGCAGTGCCAGTGGCCATAAAGGTATATGGGGTTAGGGTATGGTATTTTAGGCTGGACTGACCCTGTGTGTCTGTGTTGCTTACACTGTACATGTAGCTGTGTGCCTAATAGGTTATCAATGGAAATGGAATCCACATGGATTCATGATTCAACACAGTCAACACTGTGTACTAGTGTACCATCCATTAACTTAGTGCCAGTGCAGCCCTGGCTGCCCCCAACCCCCCCCCCCCCCCCACTAAAAATAATAAATCTTTTTTTTTTTTTTTTTTTTTAAAGGTCTATTTTTTTTTAAACAGCCTTTATTATTAGCCATAGGCGCCCTCATAGCTGTTGCGCTCACTGTGTGCACTGAGTGTCAAAATGAGTATGAGGCTGACTGTAGTTAAAAGTGCTTCTGCTGGCCTGTGACTTTGTGAGACAGAGAGGGTCCGGGCGGGTGGCGTGAGTGGGAGCGGGGGGTGGAATGGAGGTCGAGGAAGGATGATGAAGTGAACTTTAGTACTTACCTAAGTCTAGTAGCCTGGCCTGGCTGCAACTCTCTGCAGAATGCAGAATGGTCTGACGGTCTCACGGTTGTGTCGGCACGGCAGCTGCCCTGGGAGTCCCTGATGGGCTGCTTCACTTGCTGGGGGTAAGGTGGCACGAGTCCTGTTGCTGCTGCAGTGCTGGTAACGGTAAGTAACCAACGCACGCCTGGCTCACACACACTGGCACTAGGACGGACCAACCGCTTCCGCTTTTTGAGGACTCAGGACAGGAGTCAGGACTCTCCCTCTGTTACCGCCCGGCACCTAAGGCTAATTGGGGGACCTGTCTGTCTCTCCAGTCTCCTGTCTCCTCTGTCGCCACTCGCCACGCCCACTCACACTGAGTCAAGGATAGACAAATTAGACAGTATGTGTACACACTGCGAAAGTGTGGGAAAAAAGGAACCAACTTCCTCCCGCTATAACACTACTGCCGCCTGTCTGTCTCTGACTCAGTGGGTTTCCAATCCATATTCCATGATTCTCTCTGAGTCTGGTGGCGCCCCCAGTCACTGCCGCACGGTCTCTGTCATCTGACTGTCTACTCTACTCTCTCAGTCAGTTTTTTAACAGTTTAAAAAAATAAAATAATTTTAATTGCTCCCTCACACTGCTCCCTTTTGTGCCTATTGCGCCCCGGGCCACTGCCCGGTCTGCCCGCCCCTAGAAACGGCCCTGTCTTCAATCAAAAGTTTGTTATTTTAAAATAACACCGGAGTGTGTTATTACCTCTCTGGCAGAGTTTGAGGAAGAATCTACCAGAGTTTTGCTATGATTTTAGCCGGAGTAGTTAAGATCATATTGCTGTTCTCGGCCATCTGAGGAGTGAGGTAAACTTCAGATCAGGGGACAGCGGGCAGATGAATCTGCATAGAGGTATGTAGCAGTTTTTATTTTCTGACAATGGAATTGATGAGAAAATCCTGCCATACCGATATAATGTCATGTATGTATACTTTACACTTCAGTATTCTGGGAGAATGGTGCTTCACTAGAATTACACTGTAAGAAAGACATAAAGCTGTTTAATAACTAGAGATTATGTTTAACGTTTTTGCTGGAATGTAAAATCGTTTTCATTTACTGAGGTACTGAGTGAATAAATGTTTGGGCACTATTTTTCCACTTGGCAGTTGCTTAAATCTGTTTTTTTCTGTCAGTTTCTGTTCTCCCTCACTGCTGTGTGTGTGGGGGAGGGGCGCTTTTACTATGCATCAAATATTTCAGTCAGCAACTTATTGTATTCCCTGCATGATCCGGTTCATCTCTACAGAGCTCAGGGGGTCGATCCGATATAAAGCGTCGCCCGCAAAAGCCGGCGACGCCAATAATTGCGCGGATTTGGTATCCTATATACGGCGTAAGCTAGAAGTTACGCCCGTATATTTCTGCCGTCGCCCGCAGTTTTTTGGGCCATAGGCAGGTATACCAAACCCGCGCAATTTGGTATCCAATATGCAGCGTAAGGACTTACGTGGCGAAAATGGAGAAAACTTACTCCATTTTCACCTCGCCACAAAAAGCAGCCGTAAGAAGCCTTACGCTGACTATTGGAGCCCCGTAACTCCCTAAACTAGCTGCTAAAATAAACCTAACACCTAACGCATGCGCAATGTCTATCTCCCTGTCAACCGCGATCTTCTAAAATAAACCTAACACCTAACGCATGCGCAATGTCTATCTCCCTGTCAACCGCGATCCCCCCCCCCCGAAATCCCTAATAAAGTTATTACCCCCTAAAACGCCGCTCCCCGACCCCGCCGCCATCTACATAAACTAACCCCCTACTGTGAGCCCCTAAAACCGCCGCCATCTACCTTATCTATCCCGTAATCTGACCCCTTACACCGCCGCCACCTATATAAAAATGATTAACCCCTAATTTAATCTACCTACCCCGCCGCCAGCTATGTTATCTATATTAACCCTAAGTATATTATAGTTAATATAGTTATTACATTATATATATTAACTATATTAACCCTAATTATATTAGGGTTAATATAGTTAATATAGTTACTATAGTATTTATATTAACTATATTAACTCTATCTAACCCTAACACCCCTAACTATATTTATATTAAATTAATCTAATTAATTTATAAACTAAAATATTCCTATTTAAATCTAAATACTTACCTATAAAATAAACCCTAAGATAGCTACAATATAATTAATAATTACATTGTAGCTATGTTAGGGTTAATATTTATTTTACAGGTAAATAGTTAATTATTTTAACTAGGTATAATAGATATTAAATAGTTATTAACTATTTAATATCTACCTAGTTAAAATAATTACCCAATTACCTGTAAAATAAATACACCTACACTATCAATAAATGTAATAAACTACAAACATCTATCTAAAAATACAATTAAATTAACTAAACTAAATAAAAAAAAAAAACAAACACTAAATTACAAAAAATAAAAAAAAGATTAAAAGATTTTTAAGCTAATTACACCTATTCTAAGCCCCCTAATAAAATAATAAACCCCCAAAATAACAAAAATTCCCTGCCCTATTCTAAATTCAACAAATTTCAAAGCTCTTTACCTTACCAGCCCTTAAAAGGGCCTTTTGTGGGGCATGCCCCAAAGAATTCAGCTCTTTTGCATTCAATAAATACAATCCCCCCCCCCATTACAACCCACCACCCACATACCCCTATTCTAAACCCACCCAAACCCCCCTTAATAAATCCTAACACTACCCCCCTGAAGATCTCCCTACCTTGTCTTCACCACACCGGGCCGAACTCCTGATCCGATCCGGGCGATGTCGTCCTCCAAGCGGCAAAGAAGAAATCTTCCTCCGGCGACGTCTTCCTCCAAGCGGCAGCAAAGTCTTCAGTCTTCCGGCGGCATCTTCAATCTTCTTTCTTCGCTCCGCCGCCGCGGAGCATCCATCCCGGCCGATCGCTAAACTTGGAATGAGGTACCTTTAAATGACGTCATCCAAGATGGCGTCCGCCGAATTCCGATTGGCTGATAGGATTCTATCAGCCAATCGGAATTAAGTTAAAAAAATCTGATTGGCTGATTGAATCAGCCAATCAGATTCAGGTTCAATCCGATTGGCTGATCCAATCAGCCAATCAGATTGAGCTCGCATTCTATTGGCTGATCGGAACAGCCAATAGAATGCGAGCTCAATCTGATTGGCTGATTGGATCAGCCAATCGGATTGAACCTGAATCTGATTGGCTGATTCAATCAGCCAATCAGATTTTTTTAACTTAATTCCGATTGGCTGATAGAATCCTATCAGCCAATCGGAATTCGGCGGACGCCATCTTGGATGACGTCATTTAAAGGTACCTCATTTCAAGTTTAGCGATCGGCCGGGATGGATGCTCCGCGGCGGCGGAGCGAAGAAAGAAGATTGAAGATGCCGCCGGAAGACTGAAGACTTTGCTGCCGCTTGGAGGAAGACGTCGCCGGAGGAAGATTTCTTCTTTGCCGCTTGGAGGACGACATCGCCCGGATCGGATCAGGAGTTCGGCCCGGTGTGGTGAAGACAAGGTAGGGAGATCTTCAGGGGGGTAGTGTTAGGATTTATTAAGGGGGGTTTGGGTGGGTTTAGAATAGGGGTATGTGGGTGGTGGGTTGTAATGGGGGGGGGGGGGATTGTATTTATTGAATGCAAAAGAGCTGAATTCTTTGGGGCATGCCCCACAAAAGGCCCTTTTAAGGGCTGGTAAGGTAAAGAGCTTTGAAATTTGTTGAATTTAGAATAGGGCAGGGAATTTTTGTTATTTTGGGGGTTTATTATTTTATTAGGGGGCTTAGAATAGGTGTAATTAGCTTAAAAATCTTTTAATCTTTTTTTTATTTTTTGTAATTTAGTGTTTGTTTTTTTTTGTAATTTAGTTTAGTTAATTTAATTGTATTTTTAGATAGATGTTTGTAGTTTATTACATTTATTGATAGTGTAGGTGTATTTATTTTACAGGTAATTGGGTAATTATTTTAACTAGGTAGATATTAAATAGTTAATAACTATTTAATATCTATTATACCTAGTTAAAATAATTAACTATTTACCTGTAAAATAAATATTAACCCTAACATAGCTACAATGTAATTATTAATTATATTGTAGCTATCTTAGGGTTTATTTTATAGGTAAGTATTTAGATTTAAATAGGAATATTTTAGTTTATAAATGAATTAGATTAATTTAATATAAATTTAGTTAGGGGTGTTAGGGTTAGATAGAGTTAATATAGTTAATATAAATACTATAGTAACTATATTAACTATATTAACCCTAATATAATTAGGGTTAATATAGTTAATATATATAATGTAATAACTATATTAACTATAATATACTTAGGGTTAATATAGATAATATAGCTGGCGGCAGGGTAGGTAGATTAAATTAGGGGTTAATCATTTTAATAGAGATGGCGGCGGTGTAAGGGGCTTAGATTAGGGGTTAATAATTTTAATATAGATGGCGGCGGTGTTAGGGGCTCACTTTAGGGGGTTATAGATATAATATAGCTGGCGGCGGGGTACGGGAGCGGCGGTTTAGGGGTTAATAATTTTATTAGGTTGCGGCGGGGTAAAGGAGCGGCGGTTTAGGGGTTAATAGCATTTTTATTGTTAGGCTAGTGAGGGGGGATAGCGGATAGAGGCTTAGACAGTGCGGGCTATGTTAGGGAGGCGTGTTAGACAGTGCGGGTGTTTTAGACTTTAGTCAGGTTTTATAGGCGCCGGCAGATTCTAACGTGGCGCAAGTCACTGGCGACGCCAGAAATTTGTACTTACGCAGATTTCTGGACATCGCTGGTTTGTGAGACTTACGGCACGTTAGCATCTGACGGCGACCTATATGGGATAGCTCGAGTTGCGAGCTGAAACTGCGGGCGACGCCGGTTCCCTCGCTTGCGCCGCAAACTGCGATCGATATCGGATCGCGCCCCAGGAGTCTTCAAACTTATTTTGAGAGAGGTAATTCCTCTCAGCAGAGCTGTGAGAATTATAGTTTGACTGAGATAAAAACGTTTATTCTGTAATTTGTTTCCTGCTTTCAGAAATTGTTATCTTTGCTAATGGGATTAAACCTTTGCTAAAGTTGTGTTGTTTAATTGCTGAGGGGAACAATCCTTTGCTAAAACTGTATATTCTGACAAAGATTGATGCTATAACTTAATTATTTTTACTGTTATAATTTTTTTCTGTGCTTCTTAAAGGCACAGTTCGTTTTCATATTATTTGTAAATTACTTTGAAAAGTATTTTCAAGTTGCTGTTTATTTGCTAGTGTGTTAAACATGTCTGATTCAGAGGAATATCTCTGTGCTATATGTGTTAATGCCAAAGTGGAGCCCAATAGAAATTTATGTACTAAATGTATTGATGCTACTTTAAAAAACAGTCAATCTGTACAAATTGAACATATTTCACCAAACAACGAGGGGAGAGTTATGCCGACTAACTCGCCTCACGTGTCAGTACCTGCATCTCCCGCTCAGGAGGTGCGTGATATTGTAGCGCCGAGTACATCTGGGCGGCCATTACAAATCACATTACAAGATATGGCTACTGTTATGACTGAAGTTTTGGCTAAACTACCAGAACTAAGAGGTAAACGTGATCACTCTGGGGTGAGAACAGAGTGCGCGGATAATGCAAGGGCCATGTCTGATACTGCGTCAGAGTTTGCAGAACGTGAAGACGGAGAGCTTCATTCTGTGGGTGACGGTTCTGATCCAAATAAACTGGACTCAGACATTTCAAATTTTAAATTTAAGCTTGAGAACCTCCGTGTGTTACTAGGGGAGGTATTAGCGGCTCTGAATGATTGTAACACAGTTGCAATCCCAGAGAAAATGTGTAGGTTGGATAAATATTTTGCGGTACCGACGAGTACTGACGTTTTTCCTATACCTAAGAGACTTACTGACATTGTTACTAAGGAGTGGGATAGACCCGGTGTGCCTTTCTCACCCCCTCCTATATTCAGAAAGATGTTTCCAATAGACGCCGCCACACGGGACTTATGGCAAATGGTCCCTAAGGTGGAGGGAGCAGTTTCTACTTTAGCTAAGCGTACCACTATCCCAGTGGAGGATAGCTGTGCTTTTTCAGATCCAATGGATAAAAAATTAGAGGGTTACCTTAAGAAAATGTTTGTTCAACAAGGGTTTATATTGCAACCTCTTGCATGTATTGCGCCTGTCACGGCTGCAGCAGCATTTTGGTTTGAGTCTCTGGAAGAGACACTTCAATCATCCACACTAGATGACATCACACACAAACTTAAATTCCTTAAGTTAGCTAATTCATTTATTTCAGATGCCGTAGTACATTTAACTAAACTTGCGGCTAAAAATTCAGGATTCGCCATTCAGGCACACAGAGCTCTGTGGCTGAAATCCTGGTCAGCTGATGTTACGTCTAAATCTAAATTGCTTAATATTCCTTTCAAAGGGCAGACCTTATTCGGGCCCGGCTTGAAAGAGATTATTGCTGACATTACAGGAGGTAAAGGTCATGCCCTGCCTCAGGACAAGGCCAAAGCCAAGGCTAGACAGTCCAATTTTCGTTCCTTTCGTAATTTCAAAGCAGGAGCAGCATCAACTTCCTCTGCACCAAAACAGGAAGGAGCTGTTGCTCGCTACAGACAAGGCTGGAAACCTAACCAGTCCTGGAACAGGGGCAAACAGGCCAGAAAACCTGCTGTTGCCCCTAAGACAGCATGAATTGAGGGCCCCCGATCCGGGACCGGATCTAGTGGGGGGCAGACTTTCCCTCTTCGCCCAGGCTTGGGCAAGAGATGTTCAGGATCCCTGGGCGTTAGAGATCATATCTCAGGGATACCTTCTGGACTTCAAATCCTCTCCCCCAAGAGGGAGATTTCATCTGTCAAGGTTGTCAACAAACCTAACAAAGAAGGAAGCGTTTCTACGCTGCGTACAAGATCTTTTATTAATGGGAGTGATCCATCCAGTTCCGCGGTTGGAACAAGGACAAGGGTTTTACTCAAATCTGTTTGTAGTTCCCAAAAAAGAGGGAACCTTCAGGCCAATCTTGGATTTAAAGATCCTAAACAAATTCCTAAGAGTTCCATCGTTCAAGATGGAAACTATTCGAACAATTTTGCCCATGATCCAAGAGGGTCAGTACATGACCACAGTGGATTTAAAGGATGCTTACCTTCACATACCGATTCACAAAAGCCATTACCGGTATCTAAGGTTTGCCTTTTTAGACAGGCATTACCAGTTTGTAGCTCTTCCATTCGGACTGGCTACGGCTCCAAGAATCTTCACAAAGGTTCTGGGCACTCTTCTGGCGGTACTAAGACCGCGAGGAATTTCAGTAGCTCCGTACTTAGACGACATACTGATACAAGCTTCAAGCCTTCAAACTGCCAAATCTCATACAGAGATAGTACTGGCATTTCTAAGGTCGCATGGATGGAAAGTGAACAAAGAGAAAAGTTCTCTCTTTCCACTCACAAGAGTTCCCTTCCTGGGGACTCTGATAGATTCTGTAGAAATGAAGATTTACCTGACAGAGGACAGGTTAACAAAACTTCAAAGTGCATGCCGTGTCCTTCATTCTATTCAACACCCGTCAGTAGCTCAATGCATGGAGGTAATCGGACTAATGGTAGCAGCAATGGACATAGTTCCTTTTGCACGCCTACATCTCAGACCACTGCAACTGTGCATGCTAAGTCAGTGGAATGGGGATTACTCAGATTTGTCCCCCACTCTAAATCTGAATCAAGAGACCAGAAATTCTCTTCTATGGTGGCTTTATCGGCCACATCTGGCCAGGGGAATGCCATTCAGCAGGCCAGACTGGTCAATTGTAACAACAGACGCCAGCCTACTAGGTTGGGGCGCTGTCTGGAATTCTCTGAAGGCTCAGGGACTATGGAATCAGGAGGAGAGTCTTCTTCCAATAAACATTCTGGAATTGAGAGCAGTCCTCAATGCTCTTCTGGCTTGACCCCAGTTAACAACTCGGGGGTTCATCAGGTTCCAGTCGGACAACATCACGACTGTAGCTTATATCAACCATCAGGGAGGGACAAGAAGCTCCCTAGCAATGATGGAAGTATCGAAGATAATTCGCTGGGCAGAGTCTCACTCTTGCCACCTGTCTGCAATCCACATCCCGGGAGTGGAGAACTGGGAGGCGGATTTCTTAAGTCGTCAGACTTTTCATCCGGGGGAGTGGGAACTTCATCCAGAGGTCTTTGCCCAAATACTTCGACGTTGGGGCAAACCAGAGATAGATCTCATGGCGTCTCGACAGAACGCCAAGCTTCCGCGATACGGGTCCAGATCCAGGGATCCGGGAGCGGTCCTGATAGATGCCTTGACAGCACCATGGACCTTCAGGATGGCTTATGTGTTTCCACCTTTCCCGATGCTTCCTCGATTGATTGCCAGAATCAAACAGGAGAAAGCATCAGTGATTCTAATAGCGCCTGCATGGCCACGCAGGACTTGGTATACAGATCTGGTGGACATGTCATTCTGTCCACCTTGGTCGTTACCTCTGAAACAGGACCTTCTGATTCAGGGTCCTTTCAAACATCAAAATCTAACTTCTCTGAAGCTGACTGCTTGGAAATTGAACGCTTGATCTTATCAAAGCGTGGTTTTTCTGAGTCAGTTATTGATACCTTAATACAGGCTAGGAAGCCTGTTACCAGAAAGATTTACCATAAAATATGGCGTAAATACCTATATTGGTGCGAATCCAAAGGTTACTCTTGGAGTAAGGTTAGGATTCCTAGGATATTGTCTTTTCTACAAGAAGGTTTAGAAAAGAGGTTATCCGCTAGTTCCTTAAAGGGACAGATCTCAGCTCTGTCCATTCTGTTACACAAGCGTCTGTCAGAAGTTCCAGACGTTCAGGCTTTTTGTCAGGCTTTGGCCAGGATTAAACCTGTGTTTAAAGCTGTGGCTCCACCATGGAGTTTAAACCTTGTTCTTAACGTTTTACAGGGTGTTCCGTTTGAACCCCTTCATTCCATTGTTATAAAGTTGTTATCTTGGAAAGTTCTATTTTTAATGGCTATTTCCTCGGCTCGAAGAGTCTCTGAGTTATCAGTCTTACATTGTGATTCTCCTTATTTGATTTTTCACTCGGATAAGGTAGTTCTGCGTACTAAACCTGGGTTCTTACCTAAGGTAGTCACTAACAGGAATATCAATCAGGAGATTGTTGTTCCATCCTTGTGCCCAAATCCTTCTTCGAGGAAGGAACGTCTTTTGCACAATCTGGATGTAGTTCGTGCCCTTAAATTTTATTTACAGGCAACTAAAGATTTTCGACAAACGTCTTCCCTGTTTGTCGTTTACTCTGGTCAGAGGAGAGGTCAAAAAGCTTCTGCTACCTCTCTCTCTTTTTGGCTTCGTAGCATAATTCGTTTAGCTTATGAGACTGCTGGACAGCAGCCTCCTGAAAGAATTACAGCTCATTCCACTAGAGCTGTGGCTTCCACTTGGGCCTTTAAGAATGAGGCCTCTGTTGAACAGATTTGCAAGGCTGCAACTTGGTCTTCGCTTCATACTTTTTCCAAATTTTACAAATTTGACACTTTTGCTTCCTCGGAGGCTATTTTTGGGAGAAAGGTTCTTCAGGCAGTGGTTCCTTCTGTATAAAGAGCCTGCCTATCCCTCCCGTCATCCGTGTACTTTTGCTTTGGTATTGGTATCCCACAAGTAATGATGACCCGTGGACTGATCACACTTAACAGAAGAAAACATAATTTATGCTTACCTGATAAATTCCTTTCTTCTGTAGTGTGATCAGTCCACGGCCCGCCCTGTTTTTTAAGGCAGGTAAATATTTTTTAAATTATACTCCAGTCACCACTACACCCTTGGCTTCTCCTTTCTCGTTGGTCCTTGGTCGAATGACTGGAGGTGACGTAGAGGGGAGGAGCTATATAGCAACTCTGCTGGGTGAATCCTCTTGCACTTCCTGTAGGGGAGCAGATAATATCCCACAAGTAATGATGACCCGTGGACTGATCACACTACAGAAGAAAGGAATTTATCAGGTAAGCATAAATTATGTTTTTTAACGCCCGCTGGTATTACGAGTCTTGAAATGACAGGCTCACCGCTCACTTTTTTGGCCAGACTCGGAAATACCGCAAATCCACTTACGTCAATTGCGTATACTATATTTTCAATGGGACTTGCATAACGCCGGTATTACGAGTCTGACCAAAAGTGAGCGGTAAACCCTCTCCTGTCAAGACTGCTACCACATTTAAAAGTCAGTAGTTAAGAGTTTTACACTACAACGCCGTAGCATAAAACTCTTAACTAAAGTGCTAAAAAGTACACTAACCCCCATAAACTACCTATTAACCCCTAAACCGAGGCCCCCCCACATCGCAAACACTAAAATAAATATTTTAACCCCTAATCTGCCGAACCGGACATCGCCGACACTATAATAAATATATTAACCCCTAAACCGCCGCACTCCCGCCTCGCAAACACTAGTTAAATTGTATTAACCCCTAATCTGCCATCCCTAACATCGCCGCCACCTACCTACATTTATTAACCTCTAATCTGCCGCCCCCAACGTCGCCGCCACTATAATAAAGTTATTAACCCCTAAACCTAAGTCTAACCCTAACACCACCCTAACTTAAATATAATTTAAATAAATCTAAATAAAATTACTACAATTAACTAAATTACTTACCTATAAAATAAACCCTAAGCTAGCTACAATATAACTAATAGTTACATTGTAGCTATCTTAGGGTTTATTTTTATTTTACAGGCAACTTTGTATTTATTTATTTCATGTAATTAGCAAGAGTCCATGAGCTAGTGACGTATGGGATATACATTCCTACCAGGAGGGGCAAAGTTTCCCAAACCTCAAAATGCCTATAAATACACCCCTCACCACACCCACAAATCAGTTTTACAAACTTTGCCTCCCGTGGAGGTGGTGAAGTAAGTTTGTGCTAGATTCTACGTTGATATGCGCTTCGCAGCAGGCTGGAGCCCGGTTTTCCTCTCAGTGTGCAGTGAATGTCAGAGGGATGTGAAGAGAGTATTGCCTATTTGAATTCAATGGTCCCTTCTACGGGATCTATTTCATAGGTTCTCTGTTATCGGTCGTAGAGATTCATCTCTTACCTCCCTTTTCAGATCGAAGATATACTCTTATATACCATTACCTCTACTGATTCTCGTTTCAGTACTGGTTTGGCTTTCTACTACATGTAGATGAGTGTCCTGGGGTAAGTAAGCCTTATTTCTCTTGTTAAGTGTATCCAGTCCACGGATCATCCATTACTTGTGGGATATTCTCCTTCCCCAACAGGAAGTTGCAAGAGGATCACCCACAGCAGAGCTGCTATATAGCTCCTCCCCTAACTGCCATATCCAGTCATTCTCTTGCAACTCTCAACAAAGATGGACGTAGTAAGAGGAGAGTGGTGTATTATAGTTAGTTTCTTAACTTCAATCAAAAGTTTGTTATTTTTAAATGGTACCGGAGTGTACTGTTTTATCAAAGGCAGCATTAGAAGAAGAATCTGCCTGTGATTTCTATGATCTTAGCAGAAGTAACTAAGATCCATTGCCGTTCTCACATATTCTGAGGAGTGAGGTAACTTCAGAGAGGGAATGGCGTGCAGGTTTTCCTGCAATAAGGTATGTGCAGTAAACATATTTCTAGGGATGGAACTTGCTAGAAAAATGCTGCTGATACCGGATTAATGTAAGTTAAGCCTAAATGCAGTGATTTAATAGCGACTGGTATCAGGCTTATTAACAGAGATACATACTCTTATAAAAGTGTAATATAAAACGTTTGCTGGCATGTTTAATCGTTTTTATATATGCTTTGGTGATAAAACTTATTGGGGCCTAGTTTTTTCCACATGGCTGGCTTTATTTTTGCTAGAAAGTTTCCTGAGGCTTTCCACTGTATTAGTATAATACAGTTGGTGCAGTTAAATTACAAACTGTGACATTCAGCTTCCCTCAGCAGTCCCCTGCATGCTATAGGACATCTCTGATGGGCTCAAAAGGCTTCAAAAGTAGGAGCTGTGGCAGTTGTTATGACTGTTTAAAAAACATATTTTTCGTTTTGTTAATCTGTTTTTTGTATTAAGGGGTTAATCATCCATTTGCAAGTGGGTGCAATGCTCTGCTTACTTGTTACATACACTGTAAAAACTTTGTTAGTGTAACTGCCTTTTTTCACTGTTATTTCAAATTTTGCCAAAATTTGTTTCTCTTAAAGGCACAGTAACGTTTTTTATATTGCTTGCTAACTTTGTTTAAAGTGTTTTCCAAGCTTGCTAGTCTCATTGCTAGTCTGTACAAACATGTCTGACACAGAGGAAACTACTTGCTCATTATGTTTAAAAGCCATGGTGGAGCCCCATAGGAGATTGTGTACTAAATGTATTGATTTCACCTTAAACAGTAAAGATCAGTCTTTATCTATAAAAGAATTGTCACCAGAGGGGTCTGTCGAGGGGGAAGTTATGCCGACTAACTCTCCCCACGTGTCGGACCCTTCGCCTCCCGCTCGAGGGACGCTCGCTAATATGGCGCCAAGTACATCAGGGATGCCCATAGCGATTACTTTGCAGGACATGGCTGCAATCATGAATAATACCCTGTCACAGGTATTAGCCAGATTGCCTGAATTGAGAGGCAAGCGCGATAGCTCTGGGGTTAGACGAGATACAGAGCGCGTAAGAGCCATGTCTGATATATGCAGAACCTGAGGACGGAGAGCTTCAGTCTGTGGGTGACGTCTCTGAATCGGGGAGACCTGATTCAGAGATTTCTAATTTTAAATTTAAGCTTGAGAACCTCTGTGTGTTACTTGGGGAGGTATTAGCTGCTCTGAATGACTGTGACACAATTGCAGTGCCAGAGAAATTGTGTAGGCTGGATAAATACTATGCAGTGCCGGTGAGTACTGATGTTTTTCCTATACCTAAAAGGCTTACAGAAATTATTAGTAAGGAGTGGGATAGACCCGGTGTGCCCTTTTCCCCACCTCCTATATTTAGAAAAATGTTTCCAATAGATGCCACTACACGGGACTTATGGCAGACAGTCCCTAAGGTGGAGGGAGCAGTTTCTACTTTAGCAAAGCGTACCACTATCCCGGTTGAGGACAGTTGTGATTTTTCAGATCCAATGGATAAAAAATTAGAGGGTTACCTTAAGAAAATGTTTATTCAACAAGGTTTTATTTTACAGCCCCTTGCATGCATTGCGCCTGTCACTGCTGCGGCGGCGTTCTGGTTTGAGGCCCTGGAAGAGGCCATCCATACAGCTCCATTGACTGAAATTATTTACAAGCTTAGAACACTTAAGCTAGCTAACTCATTTGTTTCTGATGCCATTGTTCATTTGACTAAACTAACGGCTAAGAATTCCGGATTCGCCATCCAGGTGCGTAGGGCGCTATGACTTAAATCCTGGTCAGCTGATGTGACTTCAAAGTCTAACATTCCTTTCAAGGGGCAGACCTTATTCGGGCCTGGTTTGAAAGAAATTATTGCTGACATTACTGGAGGTAAGGGTCATACCCTTCCTCAGGACAGGGCTAAATCAAGGGCCAAACAGTCTAATTTTCGTGCCTTTCGAAATTTCAAGGCAGGTGCAGGATCAGCTCCCTCTACTTCAAAACAAGAGGGAACTTTTCCTCAATCTAAGCAGGCCTAGAAACCTACCCAGTCCTGGAACAAGGGCAAGCAGGCCAGAAAGCCTGCTGCTGCCTCCAAGACAGCATGAAGGAGCGGCCCCCTATCCGACAACGGATCTAGTAGGGGGCAGACTCTCTCTCTTCGCCCAGGCGTGGGCAAGAGATGTTCAGGATCCCTGGGCGTTGGAGATCATATCTCAGGGATATCTTCTGGACTTCAAAGCTTCTCCCCCACAAGGGAGATTTCACCTTTCAAGATTATCTGCAAACCAGATAAAGAAAGAGGCATTCCTAAGCTGCGTGCAAGACCTCCTTGTAATGGGAGTGATCCATCCAGTTCCGCGGACGGAACAAAGACAGGGGTTTTATTCAAATCTGTTTGTGGTTCCCAAAAAAGAGGGAACCTTCAGACCAATTTTGGATCTAAAGATCCTAAACAAATTCCTCAGAGTTCCATCATTCAAGATGGAAACTATTCGAACCATTTTACCCATGATCCAAGAGGGTCAGTACATGACCACAGTGGACTTAAAGGATGCCTACCTTCACATTCCGATCCACAAGAATCATCATCGGTTCCTGAGGTTTGCCTTTCTAGACAGGCATTACCAGTTTGTAGCTCTTCCATTCGGGTTGGCTACAGCCCCAAGAATTTTTACAAAGGTTCTGGGCTCACTTCTGGCGGTTCTAAGACCGCGAGGCATAGCGGTGGCTCCTTACCTAGACGACATCCTGATACAGGCGTCAAGCTTTCAAATTGCCAAGTCTCATACTGAGATAGTTCTGGCATTTCTGAGGTCGCATGGGTGGAAAGTGAACGAAGAAAAGAGTTCTCTATCTCCTCTCACAAGGGTTTCCTTCCTAGGGACTCTGATAGATTCTATAGAAATGAAAATTTACCTGACGGAGTCCAGGTTATCAAAACTTCTAAATGCTTGCCGTGTTCTTCACTCCATTCCGGTGGCTCAGTGCATGGAAGTAATCGGCTTAATGGTAGCGGCGATGGACATAGTGCCATTTGCGCGCCTGCATCTCAGACCGCTGCAATTATGCATGCTCAGTCAGTGGAATGGGGATTACACAGATTTGTCCCCTCTACTAAATCTGGATCAGGAAACCAGAGATTCTCTTCTCTGGTGGTTATCTCGGGTCCATCTGTCCAAAGGTATGACCTTTCGCAGGCCAGATTGGACCATTGTAACAACAGACGCCAGCCTTCCAGGTTGGGGTGCAGTCTGGAACTCCCTGAAGGCTCAGGGTTCATGGACTCAGGAGACTCAGGAGGAGAAACTCCTCCCAATAAATATTCTGGAGTTAAGAACAATATTCAATGCTCTTCTAGCTTGGCCTCAGTTAGCAACACTGAGGTTCATCAGATTTCAGTCGGACAACATCACGACTGTGGCTTACATCATCCATCAAGGGGGGACCAGGAGTTCCCTAGCGATGTCAGAAGTCTCCAAGATAATTCGCTGGGCAGAGACTCACTCTTGCCACCTATCAGCGATCCATATCCCAGGGGTAGAGAACTGGGAGGCGGATTTCTAAGTCGTCAGACTTTTCATCCGGGGGAGTGGGAACTCCATCCGGAGGTGTTTGCTCAATTGGTTCTCCGTTGGGGCAAACCAGAACTGGATCTCATGGCGTCTCGCCAGAACGCCAAGCTTCCTTGTTACGGATCCAGGTCCAGGGACCCAGAAGCGGCACTGATATATGCTCTCGCAGTGCCTTGGTTCTTCAACCTGGCCTATGTGTTTCCACCGTTTCCTCTGCTCCCTCGTCTGATTGCCAAAATCAAACAGGAGAGAGCATCGGTGATATTGATAGCGCCTTCGTGGCCACACAGGACCTGGTATGCAGACCTAGTGGACATGTCATCCTTTCCACCATGGACTCTGCCTCTGAGACAAGACCTTCTAATACAAGGTCCTTTCAATCATCCGAATCTACTTTCTCTGAGACTGACTGCATGGAGATTGAACGCTTGATCCTATCAAAGCGTGGCTTCTCCGAGTCAGTAATTGATACCTTAATACAGGCACGAAAGCCTGTCACCAGGAAAATTTACCACAAGATTTCGCGTAAATATCTTCATTGGTGTGAATCCAAGAATTACTCATGGAGTAGGGTTAGGATTCCTAGGATATTGTCCTTCCTCCAAGAGGGTTTGGACAAAGGACTATCATCTAGTTCTTTAAAGGGACAGATTTCTGCTCTGTCTATTATTTTACACAAGCGTCTGGCAGAAGTTCCAGACGTTCTGGCATTTTGTCAGGTTTTAGTTAGAATTAAGCCTGTGTTTAAACCTGTTGCTCCCCCATGGAGCTTAAACTTGGTTCTTAAAGTTCTTCAAGGGGTTCCGTTTGAACCCCTTCATTCTATTGATATTAAACTTCTATCATGGAAAGTTCTTTTTCTGATGGCTATTTCCTCGGCTCGAAGAGTCTCAGAGTTATCTGCCTTACATTGTGATTCTCCTTATCTGATCTTTCATTCAGATAAAGTAGTTCTGCGTACAAAACCTGGGTTTTTACCTAAGGTGGTTTCTAACAAAAATATCAATCAAGAGATTGTTGTTCCATCATTATGCCCTAATCCTTCTTCAAAGAAGGAACGTCTTTTGCATAATCTAGACGTAGTCCGTGCATTGAAGTTTTTACTTGCAGGCTACTAAAGATTTTCGCCAAACATCTCACCTGTTTGTTATATACTCTGGACAGAGGAGAGGTCAAAAGGCCTCGGCAACCTCTCTTTCTTTTTGGCTTCGGAGTATAATCCGTTTAGCATATGAGACTGCTGGACAGCAGCCCCCTTAAAGAATTACAGCTCATTCTACTAGAGCTGTGGCTTCTACCTGGGCCTTTAAAAATGAGGCCTCTGTTGAACAGATTTGCAAGGCTGCGACTTGGTCTTCGCTTCATACCTTTTCAAAATTTTACAAATTTGATACTTTTGCTTCTTCGGAGGCTGTTTTTGGGAGAAAGGTTCTACAGGCAGTGGTTCCTTCCGTTTAAGTTCCTGCCTTGTCCCTCCCATCATCCGTGTACTTAAGCTTTGGTATTGGTATCCCACAAGTAATGGATGATCCGTGGACTGGATACACTTAACAAGAGAAAACATAATTTATGCTTACCTGATAAATTTATTTCTCTTGTAGTGTATCCAGTCCACGGCCCGCCCTGTCCTTTTCAGGCAGGTCTAAATTTTAATTAAACTTCAGTCACCACTGCACACAATGGTTTGTCCTTTCTCGGCTTGTTTCGGTCGAATGACTGGATATGGCAGTTAGGGGAGGAGCTATATAGCAGCTCTGCTGTGGGTGATCCTCTTGCAACTTCCTGTTGGGGAAGGAGAATATCTCACAAGTAATGGATGATCCGTGGACTGGATACACTACAAGAGAAATGAATTTATCAGGTAAGCATAAATTATGTTTTTTTAAGACACTCTAAGCTATGGTTGGGCACTTTTATATAAAGTTCTAAATATATGTGTTTAAACATTTATTTGCCTTGATTCAGGATGATCAATATTCCTTATTTCAGACAGTCAGTTTCATTATTTGGGATAATGTATATGAAAGGCTCGCGGGGGCTGAAAATGCTTCATTTTATTGCGTCATTCTTGGCGCTGACTTTTTTGGCGCAAAAAATTTCTTTGTCATTTCCGGCGTCATACTTGTCGACGGAAGTTGTTCGTGTTTACGTCATTTTTTTTGACGTTTTGCGCCAAAAATGTCGGCGTCACCAGATGTGGCGTCATTTTTGGCGCCAAAAGCATTGGGCGCCAATAATGTGGGCGGCTTTTTTGGCGGTAAAAAATTTGGGCGTCATTTTTGTCTCCACCTTTTTTCTCACATTATTTAAGTCTCATTTTTCATTTGCTTCTGGTTGCTAGAAGCTTGTTCATTGGCATTTTTTCCCATTCCTGAAACTGCCTTTTAAGGAATTTGATAGATTTTGCTTTATATGTTGTTTTTTCTTTTACATATTGCAAGATGTCTCAGATTGACCCTGGATCAGAAGCTACTTCTGGAAAAACGCTGCCTGATGCTGGTTCCACCAAAGTTAAGTGTATCTGCTGTAAACTTGTGGTAACTGTCCCTCCGGCTGTAGTTTGTGATGAATGTCATGATAAACTTGCTAATGCAGATAGTATTTCCATTAGTAATATACCATTACCTGTTGCTGTTCCATCAACATCTAATACTCAGGATGTTCCTGTTAATATTTTTAAGATTTTGTTTCTAAATCTATTAGGAAGGCTATGTCTGTTATTCCTCCTTCCAGTAAACGGAAAAGGTCTTTTAAAACTTCACATTTTTCAGATGAATTTTTAAATGAACATCATCATTCTGATTTGTCTGTTTTTGATGATGATTTTTCTGGTTCAGAGGATTCTGTCTCAGATATTGACACTGATAAATCTTCATATTTATTTAAAATTGAATTTATTCGTTCTTTACTTAAAGAAGTCTTAATCACATTAGAGATGGAGGAATCTAGTCCTCTTGTTACTAAATCTACTAAGCGTTTAAATTCGTTTTTTAAACCTCCTACAGTTATTCCGGAAGTTTTTCCTGTCCCTGATGCTATTTCTGAAGTAATTTCTAGGGAATGGAATAATCTGGGTAATTCATTTACTCCTTCTAAAAGGTTTAAGAAATTGTATCCCGTGCCATCTGACAGATTAGAGTTTTGGGACAAAATCCCTAAAGTTGATGGGGCTATCTCTACTCTCGCTAAACGTACTACTATTCCTACGGCAGATAGTACTTCCTTTAAGGATCCTTTAGATAGGAAAATTGATTCCTTTCTAAGGAAAGCTTATTTGTGTTCAGGTAATCTTCTTAGGCCTGCTATTTCTTTGGCTGATGTTGCGGCAGCTTCCACTTTTTGGTTGGAGGCTTTGGCACAACAAGTGTCAGATCATAATACTCATAGCATTGTTAAACTTCTTCAACATGCTAATAACTTTATTTGTGATGCAATCTTTGATATCATTAGAGTTGATGTCAGGTATATGTCTTTAGCTATTTTAGCTAGAAGAGCTTTATGGCTTAAAACTTGGAATGCAGATATGTCTTCTAAGTCAACTTTGCTTTCCCTTTCTTTCCAAGGTAATAAATTGTTTGGTTCCCAGTTGGATTCTATTATTTCAACTGTTACTGGGGGGAAAGGAACTTTTTTACCTCAGGATAAAAAATGTAAAGGTAAATATAGGGCTGCTAATCGTTTTTGTTCCTTTCGTCAGAATAAGGAACAGAAGCCTGATCCTTCCCCTAAAGGAACAGTTTCTGTTTGGAAACCATCTCCAGTCTGGAATAAATCCAAGCCTTTTTAGAAAGCAAAAGCCAGCTCCCAAGTCCACATGAAGGTGCGGCCCTCATTCCAGCACAGCTGGTAGGAGGCAGATTACGATTTTTCAAAGAAATTTGGATCAATTCGATTCACAGTCTTTGGATTCAGAACATTGTTTGACAAGGGTACAGAATAGGTTTCAAAGTAAGGCCTCCTGCAAGAAGATTTTTTCTTTCTCGCATTCCAATAAACCCAGTGAAGGCTCAAGCATTTCTGAAATGTGTTCCAGATCTAGAGTTGGCTGGAGTAATTGTGCCAGTTCCAGTTCTGGAACAGGGTCTGGGGTTTTACTCCAATCTATTCATTGTACCAAAGAAGGAGAATTCCTTCAGACCAGTTCTGGATTTAAAAATATTGAATCATTATGTAAGGATACCAACATTCAAAATGGTAACTATAAGGACTATACTGCCTTTTGTTCAGCAAGGGCATTATATGTCCACAATAGATTTACAGGATGCATATCTGCATATTCCGATTCATCCAGATCACTATCAGTTTCTGAGATTCTCTTTTCTAGACAAGCATTACCAGTTTGTGGCTCTGCCGTTCGGCCTAGCAACAGCTCCAAGGATTTTTTCAAAGGTTCTCGGTGCCCTGCTATCTGTAATCAGAGAACAGGGTATTGTGGTATTTCCTTATCTGGACGATATCTTGGTACTTGCTCAGTCTTCACATTTAGCAGAATTTCATACGAATCGACTTGTGTCATTTCTTCAAGAAATTGGTTTCAGCTTGTCGAAACCTTCAGTCTCAATCATTCCCTTCGGTAGCCTTATGCATGGAAATTCTAGGTCTTATAACTGCTGCATCGGACGCGATCCCCTTTGCTCGTTTTCACATGCGACCTCTTCAGCTTTGTATGCTGAACCAGTGGTGCAGGGATTATACAAAGATATCACAGTTAATATCTTTAAATCCGATTGTACGACACTCTCTGACGTGGTGGACAGATCACCATTGTTTAGTTCAAGGGGCTTCTTTTGTTCTCCCAACCTTGACTGTGATCTCAACAGATGCGAGTCTGACAGGTTGGGGAGCTGTATGGGGGTCTCTGACAGCGCAGGGGGTTTGGGAATCTCAGGAGGCGAGATTACCCATCAATATTTTGGAACTCCGTGTGATTTTCAGAGCTCTTCAGTCATGGCCTCTTCTGAAGAGAGAATCGTTCATTTGTTTTCAGACGGACAATGTCACGACCGTGGCATATGTCAATCATCAAGGGGGGACTCACAGTCCTCTGGCTATGAAAGAAGTATCTCGGATACTTGCTTGGGCGGAATCCAGCTCCTGTCTAATTTCTGCGGTTCACATCCCAGGTGTAGACAATTGGGAAGCGGATTATCTCAGTCGCCAGACGTTACATCCGGGCGAATGGTCTCTTCACCCAGAGGTGTTTCTTCAGATTGTTCAAATCTGGGGTCTTCCAGAAATAGATCTGATGGCCTCTCATCTAAACAAGAAACTTCCCAGGTATCTGTCCAGATCCAGGGATCCTCAGGCGGAGGCAGTGGATGCATTGTCACTTCCTTGGAAGTATCATCCTGCCTATATCTTTCCGCCTCTGGTTCTTCTTCCAAGAGTGATCTCCAAGATTCTAAAAGAGCGTTCGTTTGTTCTGCTGGTGGCTCCAGCATGGCCTCACAGGTTTTGGTATGCGGATCTTGTTCGGATGGCTACTTGTCAACCTTGGACTCTTCCGTTAAGACCAGACCTTCTATCTCAAGGTCCTTTTTTCCATCAGGATCTCAAATCATTAAATTTGAAGGTATGGAGATTGAACGCTTGATTCTCAGTCATAGAGGTTTCTCTGACTCCGTAATTAATACTATGTTACAGGCTCGTAAATCTGTGTCTAGGAAGATATATTATCGAGTCTGGAAGACTTACATTTCTTGGTGCTCTTCTCATCAATTTTCCTGGCATTCTTTTAGAATTCCTAGAATTTTACAATTTCTTCAGGATGGTCTGGATAAGGGTTTGTCTGCAAGTTCTTTGAAAGGACAAATTTCTGCTCTTTCTGTGTTGTTTCACAGAAAGATTGCTAATCTTCCGGATATTCATTGTTTTGTACAGGCTTTGGTTCATATAAAACCTGTCATTAAGTCAATCTCCCCTCCTTGGAGTTTGAATTTGGTTTTGGGGGCTTTACAAGCTCCTCCGTTTGAACCTATGCATTCTCTGGACATTAAATTACTTTCTTGGAAAGTTCTGTTCCTTTTGGCCATCTCTTCTGCTAGAAGAGTTTTAGAGTTATCTGCTCTTTCTTGTCAATCTCCTTTTCTGATCTTTCATCAGGATAAGGCGGTGTTGCGGACTTCATTTAAATTTTTACCTAAAGTTGTGAACTCTAACAACATTAGTAGAGAAATTGTGGTTCCTTCATTGTGTCCTAATCCTAAGAATTCTAAGGAAAGATCGTTGCATTCTTTGGATGTAGTTAGAGCTTTGAAATATTATGTTGAAGCTACTAAAGGTTTCCGAAAGACTTCTAGTCTATTTGTTATCTTTTCCGGTTCCAGGAAAGGTCAGAAGGCCTCTGCCATTTCTTTGGCATCTTGGTTAAAATCTTTGATTCATCATGCTTATGTCGAGTCGGGTAAAACTCCACCTCAAAGGATTACAGCTCATTCTACTAGGTCAGTTTCTACTTCCTGGGCGTTTAGGAATGAAGCTTCAGTTGATCAGATTTGCAAAGCAGCCACTTGGTCTTCTTTGCATACTTTTACTAAATTCTACCATTTTGATGTGTTTTCTTCTTCTGAAGCAGTTTTTGGTAGAAAAGTGCTTCAGGCAGCTGTTTCAGTTTGATTCTTCTGCTTATAATTTCAGTTTTTTTTATTATAAGATTAAAACTTTATTTTGGGGTGTGGATTATTTTTTTCAGCGGAATTGGCTGTCTTTATTTTATCCCTCCCTCTCTAGTGACTCTTGCATGGAAGTTCCACATCTTGGGTATTTATTATCCCATACGTCACTAGCTCATGGACTCTTGCTAATTACATGAAAGAAAACATAATTTATGTAAGAACTTACCTGATAAATTCATTTCTTTCATATTAGCAAGAGTCCATGAGGCCCACCCTTTTTTGTGGTGGTTATGATTTTTTTGTATAAAGCACAATTATTCCAATTCCTTATTTTTTATGCTTTCGCACTTTTTTCTTATCACCCCACTTCTTGGCTATTCGTTAAACTGATTTGTGGGTGTGGTGAGGGGTGTATTTATAGGCATTTTGAGGTTTGGGAAACTTTGCCCCTCCTGGTAGGAATGTATATCCCATACGTCACTAGCTCATGGACTCTTGCTAATATGAAAGAAATGAATTTATCAGGTAAGTTCTTACATAAATTATGTTTTTAACTAGGTAGAATAGTTATTAAATAGTTATTAACTATTTAATAACTACCTAGCTAAAATAAAGACAAATTTACCTGTAAAATAAAGCCTAACCTAAGTTACACTAACACCTAACACTACACTATAATTAAATAAATTAACTAAATTAAATACAATTATTTGCAATTAAATAAAATTATCTAAAGTACGAAAAAAAATCCCACTAAATTACAGAAAATAATAAAATAATTACAAGATTTTTAAACTAATTACACCTACTCTAATCCCCGTATCAAAATAAAAAAGCCCCCCAAATTAAAAAAAAGCCCTACCCTACACTAAATTACAAATAGCCCTTAAAATGGCCTTTTGCGGGGCATTGCCCCAAAGTAATCAGCTCTTTTACCTGTAAAAAAATTACAAACAACCCCCAAAACATTAAAACGCACCACCCACACAACCAACTCTACTCTAAATCCCACCCAATCCCCCCTTAAAAAAACCTAACACTAACCCACTGAAGATCACCCTACCGTAAGACGTCTTCACCCAACCGGGCAGAAGTGGTCCTCCAGACGGGCAGAAGTCTTCATCCAACTGGGCAGAAATGGTCCTCCAGACGGGTAGAAGTATTCATCCAGACGGCATCTTCTATCTTCATCCATCCGGTGCGGAGCGGGTCCATCTTCAAGACATCCGACGCGGAGCATCCTCTTCATCCGTCAATAGGATTGAGCTGGCATTCTATTGGCTGTTCCAATCAGCCAATAGAATGCAAGCTCAATCCTATTGGCTGAATGCATCAGCCAATAGGATTTTTTCTACCTTAATTCCGATTGGCTGATAGAATTCTATCAGCCAATCGGAATTGTAGGGACGCCATCTTGGATGACGTCACTTAAAGGTACCGTCATTTAGTAAGAAGGCTCCAGATGAAGAGGATGCTCCACGTCGGATGTCTTTAAGATGGACCCGCTCCGCGCTGGATGGATGAAGATAGAAGATGCCGTCTGGATGAAGACTTCTGCCCATCTGGAGGACCATTTCTGTCCGGTTGGATGAAGACTTCTGCCCATCTGGAGGACCACTTCTGTCCGGTTGGGTGAAGACGTCTCACGGTAGGGTGATCTTCAGGGGGTTAGTGTTAGGTTTTTTTAAGGGGGGATTGGGTGGGTTTTAGAGTAGGGTTGGTTGTGTGGGTGGTGGGTTTTAATGTTGGGGGGGTTTACAGGTAAAAGAGCTGATTACTTTGGAGCAATGCCCCGCAAAAGGCCCTTTTAAGGGCTATTTGTAATTTAGTGTAGGGTAGGGCTTTTTTTTATTTTGGGGGGCTTTTTTATTTTGTTAGGGGGATTAAAGTAGGTGTAATTAGTTTAAAAATCTTGTAATTATTTTATTATTTTCTGTAATTTAGTGTTTTGTTTTTTTCGTACTTTAGATAATTTTATTTAATTGTATTTAATTTAGTTAATTTATTTAATTATAGTGTAGTGCTAGGTGTTAGTGTAACTTAGGTTAGGTTTTATTTTACAGGTAAATTTGTCTTTATTTTAACTAGGTAGTTATTAAATAGTTAATAACTATTTAATAACTATTCTACCTAGTTAAAATAAATACAATCTTGCCTGTAAAATAATAATAAACCATAAGATAGATACAATGTAACTATTAGCTATATTGTAGCTAGCTTAGGGTTTATTTTATAGGTAAGTATTTAGTTTTAAATAGGAATAATTTAGTTAATTGTAGTAATTTTATTTAGATTTATTTAAATTATATTTAAGTTAGGGGGGGTTAGGGTTAGGGTTAGACTTAGGTTTAGGGGTTAATAACTTTATTATAGTGGTGGCATCGTTGTGAGCGGCAGAATAGGGGTTAATAAGTGTAGGTAGGTGGCGGCGACATTGGGGGCGGCAGATTAGGGGTTAATAAATATAATGTAGGTGGCGGCGATGTTGGGGGCAGCAGATTAGGGGTTCATAAGTATAATGTAGGTGGCGGCGGTGTCCGGAGCGGCAGATTAGGGGTTAATAATATAATGTAGGTGTCGGCGATGTCGGGGGCGGCAGATTAGGGGTTAGGAAAGTGTAATATTAGGGGTGTTTAGACTCGGGGTTCATGTTAGGGTGTTAGGTGTAGACATAAATGTATTTCCCCATAGGTATCAATGGGTGTTAGGTTTTTTTCAGCCGGCTCTCCCCCATTAATTCCTATGGGGAAGTCGTGCACAAGCACGTTTAGCCAGCTCACCGCTACCGTTAGCAGCGCTGGTATTGAGTCGAGATGTGGAGCAAAATTTTGTTCTTCGCTCACTTTTTTGCGGCTAATGCCGGGTTTGTAAAAACCTGTAATACCAGCGCTGTCTGTAAGTGAGCAGTGACAATAAACTGCTCGTTAGCACCGCATAGCTTCTAGCGCCAAACTCGTAATCTAGGCGACTGTTAGGTAGTAAATGTTCGATGGAGAGGATATTTACTCCTCACATTCAATTTTAAAGCGCCCATGGAGATGCACGCAGTTGAAGGTGGTGGTGACAAATGGAGCTGTAATTAAGAAGTGGGTGAAAAACCTTGTGTAATTGAATGACAAATTACCACCCATTGAAAATTGCTACCACTATCTTCAACTGTGCATGCGCGTATATCCATGGCCGCTTTAAGAATGAAATTTGCTACCTAATAATGTGCGCATGCTTGTAATTATGCAATCGCATTCCACACATTCGTTTGAAACATATGTAGTGCAATTACGTTATTGTGCGCATGTGCACATGAAAGTAGCAAATCTCGACGATGGAGTGTGACGGACCACTTGGTACCTCCGCCAAATGCTGCCTCCTGCTCTCCAAACCCCTCCAGCATGTAAATAGCTGACCCCAGCCCATTACCCAAAACAAGAGACAGGACTCCAGTTCAGGTAAAACATTTATTGAAGGGAGTACATACATTTTATATACTTCCAGGGAGAATCCCCCTTTAACTGGGTAATCAACTCACTTAAAGGGACACTGAACCCAAATTTTTTTCTTTCGTGATTCAGAAAGAGCATGAAATTTTAAGCAACTTTTTAATTTACTCCTATTATCAAATTCCCTTCATTCTCTTGGTATCTTTATTTGAAATGCAAGAATGTAAGTTTAGATGTCGGCCCATTTCTCTTGTAAGGTGTATCCAGTCCACGGATCATCCATTACTTGTGGGATATTCTCATTCCCAACAGGAAGTTGCAAGAGGACACCCACAGCAGAGCTGTCTATATAGCTCCTCCCCTCACTACCATATCCAGTCATTCTCTTGCAACTCTCAACAAGCATGGAGGTAGTAAGAGATAAGTGGTGAAATGTAGCTGTTATTTTGCTTCAATCAAGAGTTTATTATTTTTAAATAGTACCGGAGTTGTGCTATTTTGTTCCAGGCAGAAAAAAAGAAGAATCTGCCTGTGTTTTCTATGATCTTAGCAGGTTGTAACTAAGATCCATTGCTGTTCTCACACATGACTGAAGAGAGAGATAACTTCAGCGGGGGAATGGCGTGCAGGTTATCCTGCTATGAGGTATGTGCAGTTAATATTTTTCTAGAAGATGTGAAGGCTAGAAAATGCTGCTGATACCAAATTTATGTAAGGTAAGCCTGAATACAGTGATTTAATAACGACTGGTATCATGCTTACTTTCTGAGGTAATACTCTTTTATATTTACAATATAAAACGTTTGCTGGCATGTTTAAACGTTTTTATATATACTTTGGTGATAAAACTTTATTGGGGCCTAGTTTTTTTCCACATGGCTGGCTTAAATTTGCCTAGAAACAGTTTCCTGAGGCTTTCCACTGTGTTACTATGAGTGGGTGGGGCCTAGTTTAGCACTTTTTTGCGCATTAACTATTACAGACTGAGACATCAAGCTTCCTTGTCCAGGGACCCCAAGGCAACGCTGATAGATGCTCTAGCAGCGCCTTGGTCCTTCAACCTGGCTTATGTGTTTCCACCATTTCCTGTGCTCCCTTGTCTGATTGCCAAGATCAAGCAGGAGAGAGCATCAGTGATCTTGATAGCACCTGCGTGGCCACTCAGGACTTGGTATGCAGATCTGGTGGACATGTCTTCCTTTCCACCATGGACTCTGCCGCTGAGACAGGACCTTCTACTTCAAGGTCCTTTCAACCATCCAAATCTAATTTCTCTGAGGCTGACTGCATGGAGATTGAACGCTTGATTTTATCAAAGCGTGGTTTCTCCGAGTCAGTCATTGATACTTTAATTCAGGCACGAAAGCCTGTCACCAGGAAAATCTATCATAAAATATGGCGTAAATATTTTATTGGTGTGAATTCAAGGCCTACTCATGGAGTAAGGTCAGGATTCCCAGGATATTATCTTTTCTCCAAGAAGGGTTGGAGAAAGGATTGTCAGCTAGTTCCTTAAAGGGACAGATTTCTGCGCTATCTATTCTTTTGCACAAGTGTCTGGCGGATGTCCCAGACGTTCAGGCATTTTGTCAGGCTTTAGTTAGAATCAAGCCTGTGTTTAAACCTGTTGCTCCACATTGGAGCTTAAATTTGGTTCTTAAAGTTCTTCATTCCATAGATATCAAACTTTTATCTTGGAAAGTTCTTTTTTTTTGGTAGCTATTTCCTCGGCTCGTAGAGTTTCCGAGTTATCTGCCTTACAATGTGATTCTCCTTATCTGATCTTCCATGCGGATAAGGTAGTTCTGCATACCAAACCTGGGTTTTTACCTAAGGTGGTATCTAATTTGGCTAAGGAGTGTAATACGCTTAGCTTATGAGACTGCTGGCCAGCAGCCTCCTGAAAGGATTACAGCTCATTCTACTAGAGCTGTGGCTTCCACATGGGCCTTTAAGAATGAGGCTTCTGTTGAACAGATTTGCAAGGCGGCGACTTGGTCTTCGCTTCATACTTTTTCAAAATTCTACGAATTTGATATTTTTGCTTCTTCGGAGGCTATTTTTTGGGAGAAAGGTTTTTCAGGCAGTGGTACCTTCCGTTTAAGTACCTGCCTTGTCCCTCCCTTCATCCGTGTACTTTAGCTTTGGTATTGGTATCCCACAAGTAATGGATGATCCGTGGACTGGATACACCTTACAAGAGAAAACATAATTTATGCTTACCTGATAAATTTATTTCTCTTGTGGTGTATCCAGTCCACGGCCCGCCCTGTCATTTTAAGGCAGGTATTTTTTAATTTTAAACTACAGTCACCACTGCACCCTATGGTTTCCCCTTTCTCTGCTTGTTTTCGGTCGAATGACTGGATATGGTAGTGAGGGGAGGAGCTATATAGACAGCTCTGCTGTGGGTGTCCTCTTGCAACTTCCTGTTGGGAATGAGAATATCCCACAAGTAATGGATGATCCGTGGACTGGATACACCACAAGAAAAATAAATTTATCAGGTAAGCATAAATTATGTTTTTTGGTGAACAACCTGGGTTGTTCTTGCTGATTGGTGGATAAATTCATCCACCAATAAAAAAGTGCTATCTAGAACTGAACCAAAAAAAAAAGCTTAGATGCCTTCTTTTTCACATAAAGATAGCAAGAGAACGAAGAAAAATTGATAATAGGAGTAAATTAGAAAGTTGCTTAAAATTGCATGCTCTATCTGACTCACGAAAGAAAAAATTTGGGTTCAGTGTCCCTTTAAGGGAACAATGGGAATACACAATAATTAACTCACTCAGGAAACAATGACAGTACACAATAGGGCAGACAGATAACACTCAGCCTGTCTCTGGGCATGTAGGCTTACTTACGTGTTAGAGTCTCGGGACATGTTTCCCTGATAAGGGGATAAGCCAGCCGGGCAGTTCAGGAGGTTACCGAAACCAGTTCCACAAGCCTGGCTACAGGTGGGATGAGCTTCTTCCTGAGAATCCCATTGCCATTACAAACTGGCCGACTGTGGTGGAAAGCTGCACCTTTCCCAGGTATCCGGCATAGGGAGTAAAACATCCGGAAATGGTTCCAAGAGGCCGGTTACCTGGGATGCGCCTTAGCCGTATCTCTTCAGTAGTCACCCCCGGCCAGGAAGAGGGTTTTCCTGTCCCGGCTCCCCTCCGTGCCCTGACCTGGCAAATAGGGTAAAATCCCTGGATAATTACCCGGGCCATAGTCAGTGGGCAGGAGGCTAGCCAACCGCCCCCTTCAGAAGCCCCAGTGACGGTAGGGTTCGTCATAGGGAGCAAATTTTGACAGAACACAGGCAATTTACATTAGGCGTTTTTTAGTGGAGTGGGCAGTGTTGAAAAGCTGTTGGTGGGCGTGGTCAATACTCCTTTACCCTAACTACTTGATTGCTCTGCTGCAAAATATCCCTGGAAATGTTTTCTTGTGTTGGACACTATGAAATTGCAAAAATGTATTGATATAACATAATAAGTATAAAATACATGAGTTTGTTTGCGACTATTGCCTTACATCATTGCTTTGAAAAGAAAAGCATTAAGGACTAAACAAATTATTGATGTAATAGCCAAAGTTCTCAGATAAATATAGGGAGCAAACCATCCTTTGCTAATTGTTGCTCCCAGTGACGCACTAAATAAAGACACACACAGGCTTGGATCATAATCGCCAGCTGATTGGCTGGAGGCCACTTCAGGAGGGGCAGGGTCTTTAATCAAAAGTGGGTGTGTCTTAGCAGTTGGTGGGCGTGTCTGGTGGTCTGTGGATGAGGCTAATGGAAAATCTTCAAAAAGAAGACATATGGTTATCTCCACGGGACAGCAATACAGAGCTCAGATTTAGGGACTGTCCATCTCAAATAGGGACAGTTACAGTAGGAGGTCTGGTTGAGCCTCAGAGGTGACCGAAGACAGTTGCTAATGTTGCTTATTAGAAAAATGGCTCTAATCCTGAATACACATAAAACATTATTGAATAACATAACCTTCATATAAGTGAAAGGGACAGCAAGATAGATTGTATTATTTGCATGTCTCTGCCTATTTTCCCTGCAGTATAAGCACTGAATGCTGGGAGTTTTCTGCTGTAGGAACAGGTTTTCTGATCTTTTTAGAACTTGTAAATCTAAATTTTCATTAGTATTACATGTCTAATAACTTTTTAAAATGATCTATTGAGAGCCAGGGAGTGGTAGCGCCAATATTTTTACACCTGTTTCTAATTCTTTAGATTATTCTTCTCATATCTATACAAAGAACTTTGTCTCCTAAAAAAACATAGCTGGTCCTTCAGTTTAAGCTACAAAAGCATATTTTAAATTTGCTGGAGACTATCCAGGATGGGAAGACTGGTAGGCTATTCCGTGAGATAAGGGAGGAGTCACATCCTATTGGTGGTGGAGTTGCAGGGATTAGACGGGTCTGGGTGGGGAGTTAAGCAGAGCTGGAAGAGAGTGAGGGCAATTTGGGTGTGGCTAGACGTCCTCAGCAACCCATGACTTTTAATAGGTTCTTTTTCGGTACAGTGGACCAAGCTCTGAAACCATTATTATCCTACAAAATATGGGGTGGTAGTGTGTCAAAGCAATTGCAGAAAACACAGAGGCAAAATCAACCTCTTGTATTGTAACTCTGGATGGTGATCACACAGGTTACTGTTCCCCCAGAAGCTCAAAAGGTTCTATAAATTACTCTAAAACAAAGCAAACAAACTTTACCAAACAGGTACAATACAACATGATCATTACCCTAGTCAAAAAGGATGATCTTCCTGGAAGTAATCGATAACTCCAGACTAGTCATCAGGAGCCATCCTGAAGTATGCCCACAGGCCAAAATATTTAACTGAGATAACTCTACAGTCATTCACTGGCTGTTCATGCTTGTGAAGGTATCAGTAAGGTCATCTGCTAATCATTCTGAAATTATCACTGATAATTATTTACCTGAGCTGATGACTTTACAGCCTGATGATGTCTGATGATGTGCAAATGACTTCTAAAGTTGTTTGCTGATCATCAAATGACTCCAGGATGGACTCTAAAGCAATCCTGTTTGTTTTGAGTATACTGACAAGGACACACTTAATAACTACATGAAAGTGAAACTGTACTCCCCTTTAATGTGTTCCCAATGGTCCATTTTACCTGTTAGTAATAAAAATAAATAACTCAAATCACAAACAAAAATAATAATGTGAATAAATGTGATAAAAAGGATATCGGATTGAAGGTCCTCAGTTCCTCAAATAGAGAAAAGAGAAAAACACAAAATAGTGAAATATTGTTTAGACAGTATTTATATACAATTGTGTGTTCAAGTGACTACTCACATATGCCTGAGCTATCATCAGCTCAGGTGTAAAGGCAGTCCTGAGTACAAAGCTGTCAGGATTAGCTGTATCTCTGTGTGTTTTTTTCCTCTCAAACTCCTGAATCTCCAAGAAAAAAAAGGGATAAAGCAATAGTGTCATATTGTTACAACACAATTTAAATGGTCAATGCTTGAAATGTTACTCACACTTTATGGGAGCTGTTTCCAAGCTCCACTTTAAATGCAGACCTGACTTTTATGAGGTTAAGCCTAGGCAAAAGAAGTCCGGAACCACTTCCACTCAAAATATTTATTAAAAGTATAAAATTATAAAACAAATGCAATCTGGCAAAAAAATAGTCACTCGGGGTTACAGTGCAAAAATGTTGCACTATACAAGTTACACTTTGTTATCAAGTAGGATGGCAAAGGATTGATACAATGTATCCGTATAACAGCCAAAGTCCTTGCAGTACAACACCCTTCCCTGTGACGCATTACCAGATGCGTAATCTCGACGTACGTTTCGCCACGCCCCTGTGGCTTTTTCAAGAGTGACTCTTAGCGGTTCTAGGTATCCTTTTATTCCTCCTTCACGATTCAATTACTCCATTTAAGATGGTAATGTTTTTAAGATGATATTCATAAAAGCAGTGCGTAGCTATTCTGTTGTTACACATTCAGGTATCACGGACCAAGAATCTGGCATTTTATTTAAAGGAATATACACGTATATATAAACCATGATATATGTATGAAAACCAAATTATATCTATCTATAATTACCATAGCATAGCGAAAACGTAAGGAATATTTCCTCACATTATGGGATTTGCATATCAGATTAAAGAATGGTATAGTTCAAAGTCAGCATTTGATCTGAGTGGTAAATACATAGTGAAAACACAAAGAATATTTCCTCATATTATGGGGTTTATATATCAGATTAAAAAATGGCATAATTCAAAGTCAGCATTTAATTCAAATGGTACCATGGTATTAAGATAAAAAAAAATCCACTGAAATAGCTGGTTTTGCTCATTGACTCCCCCAGCCAAAATTAGAATTTCAATACCTATTAGGCTGTGCGTTTAGACATGGATAACATTTGCTTTACCCATTTAAATTAGAATGCCCTTGAGAACAACAGGTAATTGGTTTAATGCGCAAAAACAACTATTTCCTTCCATAAGGCAGGGAGAATCCACAACTTCATTCTTTACTGTTGGGAAATACAACACCTGGCCGTCAGGAGGAGGCACAGACACCCCACCCGAAGGCTTAAATATCCCTCCCACTTCCCCTATCCCCCAGTCATTATTTGCCTTTCGTCACTATAGGAGGCGGCAGAGAAGTGTCAGAAGATTTGGATAGTCCTGAAAAAGGGTATCTGCCCTTCGAGATAGGACTGGAGTTTTTAAGTAATCATGTCAACCTCTCAGTGAGAGTATTGATGAAAGTTAGAGTCTGGAGATGCAGGGAAAGTTTTTCTGAGAACCCATCCACACTGTCGCTAACAGCTCCTGAGTAACCAGTGTTGAATTTCACTGCTTGCTGTTACACACTTAAGTCCATGTCAGAAGCGCTGCTGCAAGACTGTCACACTTGAGAGGCTGTGCCTGTTCCACTGCATGGATCCTGGAGGGTAAGACCGTTTTTTATTTATACACTTTAAAGTGCTATACAGGGTCACAGTGTGGCTCCTTTATACCTCGATAGGATCAAGGGTTAATATCTCCTTCAGGCTTGGGGATTTATATCTGCTTAATGTGAGTTTTTTTGGATTCATAGACTGTGTGTTTTTTTGGGCTTGGAACAAACAGGTTTCACTTTCGTTTTTTAAATGTTGCGCAGCTCATAATAGCTTAGCGCCCTTTTTCCTAGCAGGGGAAGTTCTGTCTTACGTACCACGTGACTGGGTGTGGTCTCTTTCATTTCCTAAGATCCTGCTGCAGACATCACTCCTGAGGAGAGCGTTTTCACTGTAAGCTGTCTGGGTCTAGGAGGTGGTGAGTGCCCCAGCCATTGGGAGTATTAAGGTGACGTTTTTTTAAATAAAAGCGTCTATTTTTGCTTGTTCTTCTGTGGGTATATACAAAGCTATGGAGGACTCTGATACTACATTAAAAGGTTCTGCTACTTCTGTACTGATTATTAATTCCTGTTTATATTGTGAGGAGGCTGTGGTTTGCCCGTCTTCTCAATTTTGTTCCATTTGCCTAAACACTGTTCTAAAGTCTAAGTAGGGAGAAAGCCTGCTAATACTCATAGCGCTATTAGCCCTTCTGAGCCGTCTACTTCTCAAGAATCTGGGTCCCGAGAAATTACTACCCTTTCTACATTACCCGCTTCACATGCATTTCCCCACAGTCAACTAATCCCCCATCTGGAGGGGGCCTTTTTCCAGCGACTTTCCCGCGCAGTTACAATCGGCGGTGTCTGCGGCCTTGAGTGCCTTACCTCGTTCTAACAAATGCAAGAGAAAGGTTAAACATAGTTTTCCTGGCATAGAGTCATCTAAATATTTGTTGGATTTAGCTACTATATCCCAGCTATCCGAGGATGAGTTAACCTCTGTAGCTTCAGAGGGTGAACTTTCTGAGTCGGAGACTTCAGTTTTTAAACCTCCTTCTGCGGAGGAACCCTCCTGTAGATTTAAAATTGAGCATCTGCGTTTTTTTATTAAAGGAGGTTGTGTCTACACTAGAGGTTCCAGAGGCCACACTCCCTGAGGAGCCCAAGATCCCTGAATTAGACGGGGTTTATGAAGATAGGAAGGTTCCTCTGACTTTTCCTGTGCCAGTTAAAATGGCGAACATTATTAGTAACGAATGGGAAACAGTAGGAACTTATTTTTCCCTCTCGTCTACTTTAAAAAAATTATTCCCGGTCCCTGACTATCAATTAGAATTGTGGGCTCCATCCCTAAGGTGGATGGCGCTATCTCTATGCTGGCTAAGCATACTACTATCTCTCTGGAGGATAGTTCTTCTTTTAGAGAGCCTATGCATAAGAAAATGGAAACTTTTCTGAGGAAGATGTTTTAACTTAGCCATGTTTGCTGGAACAGCTACCTACTATTGAAACACTATGTCAGAGTACATTGAGGTGGAGACTCCCCTTGAGGATATTCAGGAGAGAATTAAAGCACTGAGAATTGCGAACTCCTTCATCTGTGACGTGACTATGCAGACGGCAACTGTCTAATTTTGGTTCCTTTCATGCTGACAAGTCACAACGACAGCAGTCCTCTTCCAAGTTGGAGCAGCCCAAGAGTACTTGGAAGCCGGCTCACTACTGGAATAAGTCCAAACATACTAAGAAGCCCGCTGAGAACAAATTGGCATGAAGGGGTTGCCCCCGATCCAGGATCAGATCGAGTAGGGGGCAGACTGTCTCTTTTTTCAAACGCTTGCTTCCAGGATGTAAAGAACCCTTGGGTCCTGGAGGTTGTATCTCAAGGATTCAAGTCTCATCCGCCAGGGGCAGATTCATACTCTCCAGTCTGTCTTCAAGAGCGGAAAAGAGGGCTGCCTTCTTAGGTTGCGTACAGGATCTCTCCTCTCTAGAAGTAATTGTCCTAGTACCTACAGCAGAAAGAGGTTTGGGTTTTATTCAAACCTTTTTGTTGGTTCCAAAGGAGGGAACGTTTCGTCCAATTCTGGACCTAAAGTGCCTAAACAAGTTTCTGAGTGTTCCCTCTTTCAAAATGGAGACAATACGGTCAATCCTTCCTCTGGTTCAGGAATGACAGTTTGTGACCACAATAGACCTGAAGGATGCATACCTTCACGTCGCGATTCACAGGGAACATTTTCAGTTCCTGAGGTTTGCTTTTCTGGACCAGCACTTCCAGTTCATAGCTCTTCCATTTGGCCTAGCTACTGCTCCAAGGATATTTACAAAGGTTCTGGGGCTCTTCTAGCCGTTGCCAGAACTCAAGGTATTGGAGTAACGCCTTACCTGGATGATATCTTGGTACAGGCACCATCTTTTCGTCCAGCAGAAGAACGCTCCAAGTCCCTTCTCAATCTTCTTTGATCACATAAATGAAATATAAACTTGGAAAAGAGTTCTCTTACTCCAAGTATAAGAGTAAATTTTCTGGGAACTATAATAGACTCCATATCCGTGAGAATACTTATCCCAGATCAGAGACGTTGCAAGCTAACTTCTGCATATCTTGGCCTCCTTGAGACCCTCAGTGGCTCAGTGTATGGAGGTAATCAGACTCATGGTGTCCTGCATGGACATCATTCCTTTTGCCAGATTCCACCTCAGACCCTTACAACTATGCATGCTGAAACAATGGGAAGGCGACCATTCAGATCTGTCTCAACAGAATGTGCTGGACAGCCTGTCGAGAGACTCGCTCTCCTGGTGTCTCTGTCCAGATCTTCTGTACCAAGGCACGTGCTCTTTGAGACCGTCCTGGGAGATTGTGACTACGGATGCAAGCCTTTCCGGCTGGGGAGCCATTTCATGTGCCAAGAAGGCGCAAGCTCTGTGGACTCAATATTTTGGAACTGTGGGCAATCTTCAATGCCTTGAAGGCTTAGCCCCTTCTGGGTTCGTCATAGTTTATCAGATTCCAATCAGACAATATAACCTTGGTTGCCTATATTAACCATCAGGGGGGAACGAGAAGTTCCTTGGCGATGAGAGAAGTATCTCAAATACTAGAGTGGGCAATCCTTTCACCCAGGGGAATGGTCTCTTCACCCCGAAGTGTATGCAGAGATATGCAGCGAGTGGGGGATGTCGGAGATAGATCTCATGGCATCCCGCCTCAATACATAGCTACCCAGGTACAGGTCGAGTTCGAAGAATCCTCAGGCAGAATTGATAGATGCCCTATCAGTATCATGGAGGTTCAGACTCATATGTTTTTCCTCCATTACCGCTTCTCCCTCGTGTGGTGTCTTGCATCAAGCAGGAGCGAGCATCTGTAATTCTGATTGCTCCGTCGTGGCCGCGAAGGATGCGGTTTGCGGATCTGGTGGGGATGTCCTCATCTCCTCAGTGGAAGATACCTTGTCGCAGAGATCTGCTGATACAGGGTCCCTTCTTTCATCAAAATCTAGATTCTGAGGCTCACTGCATGGAGATTGAATGCTTAGTCTTAGCCAGAAGAAGGTTTTATGAGAGTGTTATCTACACTCTGGTTCAAGCTCGTAAGCCAGTTAGTCATCGTATCTACCATAAAGTGTGGAGGACTTTGTGAACAGCGTGGCTTTTCATTGCATAAGGTTAAGGTTGCCAGAAATTTATCTTTTCTCCAGGATGGAATGGAGAAGGGCCTATCTGCTAGTTCCCTGGACAGAAATCAGCCCTGTCTGTGTTACTGCACAAGAGATTGGCTGAGCTTCTGGATGTGCAGTCCTTTGATAAGGCTCTGGTTAGGATCAGACCGTGTTTAGATCTGGGGCTCCACCTTGGAGCCTCAATCTTGTTCTTAGTGTTTTGCAGCAGGCTCTGTTTGAGCCTATGCATGCTGTTGACATTAAATTGTTAACTTGGAAGGGTCTTTTTTGTTGGCTATTGCTTCTGCGCGCAGAGTTTCTGAGATTTCTGCTTTGCAATGTGATCCCCCTTATCTGTTTTTTCATGCTAATAAGGCAGTTTTATGCACTAAACTAGGGTTCCTTCCTAGGGTGGTGTCGAATTGTAACGTTAATCAAAAAAATGTTGTTCCTTCCTTGTGTCCTAATCCTTCAGCAAAGGAACGTTTGCTTCACAATCTAGATGTGATTCGTGCCTTGAAGTTCTAGCTTCAGGCTACTAAGGAAATCTGACAATCTTCCTCTTTGTTTGTCATCTATGCAGGGAAGCGTAAGGGGCAGAAGGCTACTACGACTTCTCTATCTTCTGGTTGAGGAGTGTCATCCGCTCAGCTTATGAGACAGCGGGATGACAGCCTCATGAGAGGATTACGGCTCATTCCACTAGAGCAGTAGCTTCTACCTGGGCTTTTAAGAATGAAGCCTCAATGGATCAGATTTGTAAGGCGGCTACCTGGTCCTCCTTACATACTTTTTCTAAATTTTACAAGTTTGATGTGTTTGCTTCAGCTGAAGCAGCTTTCGGGAGAAAGGTTTTGCAGGCTGTGGTGCCCTCAGAATAGGGTCTGCCTCTTTTTTTCTTTCCCCTCTTTTTCCTTTCCCTCCCATTATTCATTCAGTGTCCTTTGGAGCTTGGGTATAGTTTTACCAACAGTAAGGAATTAAGTTGTGGACTCTCCCTGCCTTATGGAAGAAAAACATAATTTATGCTTACCAGATAAATTCCTTTCCTTCCTGACAGGGAGAGTCCACGACCCTGCCCGTAATTTATTTTTTTGATGGACGGCCCCCGTTTTTATATTATTTCTTCTGGCACCTTTTATACCCTGATGTTTCTCCTACTTTTCCTTGTTCCCTCGGCAGAATGATTGGGGGATAGGGGACGTGGAAGGGATATTTAACCCTTTGGCTGGGGTGTCTTTGCCTCCTCCTGGTGGCCAGGTGTTGTATTTCCCAACAGTAAGGAATGAAGTCGTGGACTCTCCCTGCCAGGAAGAAAAGGAATTTATCTGGTAAGCATAAATTATGTTGTTAAATACAAAAACAAACAGGAAACAACAATTTCACATACATTTAATACTCTACAGTATGTATAACAAGTTATGTGTAATATATATTAAGGGGAAACAAATGTTTATAGTACAGTGTCCTTTTAAACACTGCCAAGGAAAATCAGCATAAAGCATAAATTTAAAGGGACAGTGTAGTGAAAAATAAACTTTCATGATTCAGATAGGAGATGTAATTTTAAACAACTTTCCAATTTACTTTTATCATCAATTTTGCTTTGTTCTCTTGGCATTCTTAGTTGAAAGCTAAACCTAGGTTGGTCATATGCTAATTTCTTAGCCCTTGAAGGCCGCCTCTTATCTGAATGGAATTTGACATTTTTTTCCCTACTCAAGGGGGTTAGTTCATGTGATTCTCTATAGTCAAAATAACTGAAATAAGGGGGCAGTCTGTTGAAGCTTAGATACAAGGTAATTACAGAGGTAAAAAGCTTAATAATATAACTGTGTTGGTTATGCAAAACTGGGAAATGGGTAATAAAGGGATTATCTATCTTTTTAAACAATAAAAATGATGGTGTAGACTGTCCCTTTAAAAAAAACACCTGTTTAGCATATGTGTCTGTAGTCACAAACGTATACTATGTTTAAGATATATCATCAAGCCCTAATATAGACAGGAAGTGCATGTTTGTACATAGCTGTCCCCGGGATAGAAGGTGACTGGTAGATGAGTAAAGCTCCTGCATTCCTATTGGTCAATAGATGTTGCAACCATTTTGGATTTTTCTTTATCCTTTTTCTTTATTTGTATATTGTTGAATTTTCGTCCCTTGCAGGGATTGTCCTGTTTATGAACACTCTGGTCTCTGGCAATGGCTTCATTTCCTGCTGGTATGTGGAAGAGATTCCCGGTACTGCTACCAAGCCAAAATCTATACAGCAGACTCCTGTGCACTTAGTGCTCACAGACACCTCCAGCTTGACCCCTGCACCAGCCGTGATCCCAGAAGAAGGCACCTTGGTGTACTATGTCACTGGTATGTAGTTGTAACCATACACAAGTAAGAGAAGGGAGATGCAATACTTAACAATCTAGGTAAATGTGGGAATTTTATAATGCGTTAACACCTTATTTGCTGCAGTTGGTTTTTCTATAGTCATAATCCACCCAGCAGTTGTTAGAGTAGACACCTAGCCACAATTATTTTGTGACAGATAGGTGGCAGGGTCAAGCTTGTGAAGCCTGTCTCAGTTCTAGAGTGTCTATATTTTTTCTTAAAGGGATATGAAACCTACATTTTTTCTTTCATGATTCAGATTGAACATGCAATTTTAAACAACTTTCTAATTTACTCCTATTATATTTTTTTTTTCTTTGTTCTCTTTGTATATTTTGTTGAAAAGCAGGGACATAAGCTTAGGAGCCAGCCCATTTATGGCAGCAGTTTTGCTAGAATGTTATCCATTTGTAAGACCACTAGATGGCAGCACTATTTCCTGTAGTGCTCCAGATGCTGATCTATGTATCTCTTGAATACATAAAACCATGGAAACAAAGCAAATTTGCTAATAGAAGTCAATTGGAAAGTTTTTAAAAATAGAATGCTCTGTCTGAATCTCAAAAGAACATTTGGGGTTTCATATCCCTTTAAAGGGACATTGTATTGTAAAATTGTTTCCCTTTTAAAGTGTTGCCAATAATCTATTTTCCCTGCTGGTGTATATTAAATTATTTAAAAACCACTCCTTTACCTGTAATTTTATCATTTAAAATAGCTGCTTTTGCCTGTTGAAACCACCACATATACTGAGGGCTAGATTTATCAAAGCTGAGGCGGACAGGGGCGCATAAATGCGCCCCTGTACGCCTCAGCTTGCCTGTGGCGGGGCGAATTTACCCGTAGGTAATCACCATTACACACAAGCGCAATTTTGCTCTCACTTGGAATGTCTGCTCCCTGCCCGCGCACAGCCAATCCCGCGCGGGCAGGAGCTGTCAATCTCCTCGGTCGAACTAGACCGTGGAGATTGAATTTCGCCACCTTAGAGGTGGCGAAGAGGTTAGGGAAGCGGCGGTCTAGTGACCGCTGCTTGTGAATCTACGGCGAGCAAGTTCTTGTGAGAATTTGCAGCCGTAGGGCTTTGATAAATCGAGCCCTGAACATTTCAATACGGAAGCAAAGAAGAGGCAACAGAAAAAAATCACAATTCCAGGGGGTGCAAGAGAGAGGTACTAAAATTTTCATTTTGAATTGCTCTCTCTGTGAGTATTGGGTTTTGTGTATACAGAGAGAGATAAGACAAGGAGGCATTTGCTTATATAATGGTTAGAAAAATTAGGTAATTCTCCCTGCAAGCTCAGCCCATTTGAATAGTTTTTTGTTCCAATAAACAGATAATATGGGCAAAATAAATAATGAAATGATGGTGCAAATTTACTATCTGAAGGTATTTACCGTCCCTTTAAACAGTGGATTAAATAGACATTAAGAGATTAGAGCCCCAGAATTCTGCATATTAGAAAAAATATATAATTAAAGATGTACAGAGATTTTACTGTATTAATTGTCTTTCAAAAACTCTGTTAATTGGTTAATGTACTCAGACAAGCAGGAGATAAGAGTTCATTATATTCAAAGCTGCTGCAGGAACACCATTTGAAATGGGCTGGTCTCTCTCGCTCTCTAGGACTCCCCACTGCCAAGTTTAAAGGGACACAACCCAATTTTTTCCTTTTATGATTCAGATAGAGCAGACATTTTGAGCAACTTTCTCATTTACTCCTATTATCAATTTTTATTCATTCTCTATTTTTATATGAAAAAAGCAGGAATGTGAGCTGCTTTTAGCTACCAATCAGCAAGAGCTACCCAGGTGCTGGACCAAAGATTGGCCGGCTCCTAAGCTTTACATTCCTGCTTTTTCAAATAAAGATAGCAAGAGAACGAAGAAAATGTGATAATAGGAGTCAATTAGAAAGTAGATTAAAATTGCTGCTATATCTGAATCATAAAAGAAAAAAAAAATTGGGTTTAGTATCCCTTTAATTCTGCTGCCTCTTTAGTATTGGTGGTGGCTTCAAAAGGCAAAAGCAGCTATTTCAAAAGACAAAATAAAGGTGGAATATATTAAAGTAGTTAAAGGGACACTGAACTCAAATTTTTTCGTTCGTGATTCAGATAGAGCATGCAATTTTAAACAACTTTCTAATTTACTCCTATTATCAATTTTTCTTTGTTCTCTTGCTTTCTTTATTTGAAAAAGAAGGCATCTAAGCTATTTTTTTGGTTCAGAACCATGGAAAGCACTTGTTTATTGGTGGGTGAATTTAGCCACCAATCAGCAAGAACAACACAGTGTGTTCACCAAAAATGGGCCGGCATCTAAACTTACATTCTTGCATTTCAAATAAAGATACCAAGAGAATGAAAAGAATTTGATAATAGGAGTAAATTAGAAAGTTGCTTAAAATTGCATGCTCTATCTGAATCACGATAGAAAAAAAAATTGGGTTCAGTGTCCCTTTAATGGTTTTCAGTACAATGTACCTTTAAGATTCCAGCCCCTTACCCTAACCCTAACACTTTATGTTTGCACTCGTCCCCTGCCTTATTTCTGTCTCTCCTATTTTAGACTCCTCTGGCAAGTTAAGGTCTCGTGAATTCACCAACTGTGAGATGACAGAACACCTACCCCAGGAGGTCTCACTGGATTGGGCCCGCTCTCTCACGAAAGAAGAGATCAGCCCTCCTTCTTTGGGGCGCACTTGGTACAGCATGTCCGCTAGAGATGAGACTGATGGGTACAGTGTTAGTGCCGTACTAGGGCCACAGGGCGAGAAAGATGACCATCTGGCAGGTACTGGTGCACAGCTTGATTTATGCTTGTAATACTAAGCAGTGAACACTAGAGGTCACTAGAGCTATAGCTAGGGACCGAGTTACAGAATTGCTCATATCTGTGAGTTTCCCCACCTTCCTCTCCTGTTTCACTAGCCTCTCCAGCTTAAAAGTGAAGGTCAATTTTGATAAATTAGTGCCCGGTTTTAATAATCCTATTAAAAACAAGGGCACTTTAATTAATCAAAATTGACATTTTTCACTTGTTTTCTTCAAAAACTTACCTTTTAATCCTGACAGCCGCTGCAGCGCTTCCTCCGCCCGTCGCAAGAACTCTTTGCGGGTCCAAAATGACCAATCTGGCTTCCTCAAATCACGGCGTTGCCTCAGGCCATGAGAGCCGTGATTGGAGGAAGCCGGATTTGTCATTTCTGATGTAAGAAGAGGCTTCCGACGGCCGGGGGAATAGCTGGAGCGGATGTCAGGATTAAAAGGTAAGTTTTAGAAGAAAACAAGTGAAATGTCAATTTTGATGAATTAAAGTGCCCTTGTTTTTAATAGGATTATTAAAAACCAGGCACTAATTCATCAAAATTGACCTTCACTTTAAAGGATTACTGTACTTTTTTTTGGTGAATGGACTAATGATTAAAGTTATAAAATGCACCTACTTTCATTGTCCAACGATGCATGTAACATATTAAAAATGTATTTTACATTTTTTATACTGACGTCAGTCAAGCCAACCCACTAATATGGGCTGTACAATCGTCGTTTTCATCCTTATATCGGCGGCTGCTTCTATGAATATAATTAAACTGCTTTTTTGTTATCTTGCGCATGCGCAGTTAGTCCAGTGATATAGTGCATGCACATTTTGTTATGTGAAGCTGATGCCGCCTGAAGCATAATACTGGATAGATAGAGCAGGTCTGCTGCTTTCAATAGAGAGAATCGGTGAGTGACGTATTCCTTGACGTTGCAGAAGCTTGCGCAGGTGCATCGCAGCAACAGTCCGTCATATTCCTTCCTTCCCCTGAGGGTGGAAAATAAGAAACATTTTGTCAAATGATTGCAGCGAAACGGTAAAAATTTAAAACACATAGTACATTAAGAAGTGGATTTTTTTTTACATTTATTGGAATAATGCTAACTTTTATTTTTAATTCAGTGTCCCTTTAACTAGAACCTATGTTGGATAGTAAAAAGAAAATAACGCAAAATAGGACAACAATGTCTAATGAAATTAAACTATTACAGCCAAACACTATGGCGCAATCGTTACTGACCACTGTTCACTCAATGCATAGAATGTACCTAAAACACTCAACCTCTAGTTTGGGTTCCCCAGAAAAAGGTAAGAAATAGACCCACACACTAATCATTCAACCAAAAAAGCCCTCTTGCCTATGCCTCCCCCCCCCCCCCCAAGGACCAGACAAACAGTCCAAACAGGCCCTACCCTCATCCTCGTTACATTCATACCAAGGGGCCGAATTATCAAGCTCCGAATGGAACGTGATGCCCCGTGTTAATGGCGAGCATTTAGACTCGCCGGAAACACAAGTTATGAAGCAGAGGTCTAAAGACCGCTGCTCCATAACCTGTCCGCCTGCTCTGAGGAGGCGGACAGACATCGCCGGAAATCAACACAATCGAATACGATCGGGTTGATTAACACCCCCTAGCGGCCGATTGGCAGCGAATCTGGAGGGGCGGCATTGCACCAGCAGTTCACAAGAATGTTACATAAGCAGAGATGGAATCAAGCAGCTGTATGGCCTAAAATACTACTTCAATCTCCAGAAGGTTATTAGTTTTGGTCATTCCCTGCTCCCAGTCAGTCGCACCTCCACCGGCAGGTGGCTGAGCATGTTGGAAAACTGTTACGTACTCTAAGGGACCATATACCACAGAACCCCAAGCTTGCAATTTGTAAAGTTTAACACATTAAATGGCTGATCTAGTGGGCAGAACTGCTGATTGCCAAATTTTGCCCTGAGAGTAACGGGCCACATCTCTCCAACTCTTTTATAAAAAAGTGTTTTGACAAAGACTGGCAGTGCAGCATTATTTATGTAGTGGAAAAATAGTACATATGTCAAGGTGTTTAAGGGTTAGCCCAAATCAGACATCTCAATTCCAACTAAGGACTAGTTTACGAGTGGCGCTCTAACTGTTGCACACGAGCGATAAGGGGTTTATCATGGCTCTTTGAATATGTCGGAAGAAGCGCACAAATTAAAAGTTGAAAGTAAACGCGTTCGCTTGAGCGCTATTGAATTTAAAGTCAGTCTGGATAACACGACCTCAGAGCTCTGTTACGCGAGTCAAAAAAGTTGCAGGAAACACATCAAAATTACATTTAAAAGTACAGTTACAATTATAATAACACTGTCTAATAAAAATTATTTTTAAAAAATTGCCTAAAAAATGTATTAGGGCTCAAAGATATGAGGTCTCAGGTGTCTAAATATGTATATATACTTGAGAAAATGTTATCTGGGTTGCTGGCGAGTAAGGTTGTTATGTTTTGCCCTCCATTGAAGTCTAAGGGAGAATACTACGTTAAATCGGTCAGAATATTTGAGGTTCAGCTTTTTGCACGTTACGGTTTAGCGCTTGTGCGAAAATGTTTTATTTTCAACTTGCAATACGCGTGCTATCCAACGCACGCAAAATGCTTACTTCTAGCAAAGGTAAAGTGCGAGTGGGAGCGATAAATAGGGCTCCACTCGTCATCTAGCCCTAAGTTGTAAACCCCTCAAAGAGGGGACCCCCAGATCTTATCAGAGAAATCAATCTGACATACATACTGCATACGTTTCGTCAGGTCTGTAAGTATCTGAAAAAGTCTTCTCTCTTTATAAAGTTTCCAAACATGCCTAATTTCCATACCCTCCCACCACTGTGGGTGCAAGTGTCTATATTATTCTATGCAGCAGATTCAGCCACATAGCATGATCTAAAAACTGGTGAAATTGGAGATATTTATTGATCCCACTTTTAGCTCCACTTCCCCTTTTCTGTCCTTTCTCTCATTTGCAAAATTCCACACTTTGATATCTGTTTTTTCCCTCCCCTATTCTAATATATATTTTTTTTTCTCACTTCCTTTTAATTATTTCTTAATCTAATCTACCATCTGCCTCTCAATCCAACCAATTTTGACTACCTCAAACTTTGGTCAAACTAAATCCCTGGTCCCCTCCTTCCCTCTGACTACAACTCATCCCTCTCTTTTATATCCACCCTAAACTCGCTCACTCAAACCAACCAACTTCTCTTTTGATCCCCTTTTTCCTTCTCTTACTACAAACAAGCTCTTTCTGCCTTAACATCCTTGCATTCCACTGACCCACTCACTACCTCCACACTCCAACCCCCACCATTCATTGCCCTTCTCAATTGTCACTCCACCTCCACTTTTTCCGCTCTCTCCTTCAAACATGACACTATGGGGTCACCAGAAACAGATGTTATGGAGCAGTGGTCTAAAGACTGCTGCCTGTTCCATAACCTGTACGCCAGCTCTGAGGCGGCGGACAGAAATCAACGTGATCGAATACGATTGGGTTGATTGACACCCCTGGCCGCAAATCTGCTGGGGGCGGCATTGCATCAGCAGTTCACAACTGCTGGTGCAATGATAAATGCCGACTGCGTATGCTGTTGGCATTTATCGATGTGCGGCGGACATGATACGCTACATCATATCATGTCCGTTCGCACTATCATAAATAGACCCCAATATTTCCACACTTTCTTACTTTTCTTTGTTACCATTAATTCTACTAATTGTCTCTACAGCATTTTTGATGCTACATTATTCGATGTTCCACCTCTCCTTAACCTTTTAATTCACATTCTTCCACTTCCAGTCACATTAGCTGTGTACACCCCATCCGTGTCCCAATTTGCAACTTTTGACAAGCCCATGACCATTCCATGTGGTCTCTGGCGAGGGCAACAGTCTCGTTTCTCTGTGGAGTGGAGACACAGAGCTCTTGGCGATGGGACGGTTCTCTACGCTTACGATGGGCGACTAGATCGGGTGGCAGAAGCTGCACCAGACTGTCGCATGAACTTCACTGCCTTGCACTCTTCTGGGGACGCGTCCCTCACACTGGAAAAAGCTGATGTCCGATACCAGGGAACCTTTCTCTGCACTGTCTACTTGCCCTATGTGAGAGCGCAGAGGGACATCCAGCTAAAGGTTACAGGTGAGAAACACTGAAATGAAAGCAGAAAAGTCAAACCAGGTTTTATCTGAAGCATGCGTGTGGTAGACATGATGTACTGTTTTACCTTCTATGATATATATTATATTCTCAATATATGTTACTGCATCACACATATAAAAGAGCAATATATATATTTTATTATTATTATTTGCATGGGTGTAAATGAGCCAGTCAGTGCAATGCTCTAGGGAGGCAATAAAATTGTAGCAAACTTAAAGGGACTTTGAACTCAAACGCTTCTAAAACTAATTTAAACATATTTATTATTTATATATATATATATTTATATCGTATAGCTCTTTTAGTTGATATTGGACAGGAAATCCATGATTGTGCGTGCTTTGTAATTGAGTCTTAAATTTGTTCATTAAAGGGACACTGAACCCAATTTTTTCTTTCGTGATTCAGATAGAGCATGCAATTTTAAGCAACTTTCTTATTTACTCCTATTATCAATCTTTCTTCATTCACTTGCTATCTTTATTTGAAAAAGAAGGCATCTAAGCTTCTTTTTTGGTTCAGTCTCTGGACAGCACTTTTTTTATTGGTGGATGAATTTATCCACCAATCAGCAAGAACAACCCAGGTTATTCACAACCGGCATCTAAACTTACATTCTTGCATTTCAAATAAAGATACCAAGAGAATGAAGAAAAATTGATAATAGGAGTAAATTAGAAAGTTGCTTAAAATTGCATGCTCTATCTGAATCATGAAAGAAAAAAATTGGGTCCAGTGTCCCTTTAAGTAAATTAATTTAGTTAATTAAGTAAGCAAATGTACTTTGTTAACTAAATAAACTAATGATCTAATACTAAATCTGTTGTAGTTACCCTTATCTATTGAAAGGCGAAACTAAATGAACTAATTAATAAACTTTATCATTTGTTCATATGTTTGTTTAGTTAAATGGATATGAAACCCTCAAAAAAAAAATTGTGATTTAGACAGAACATACAATTTTATAAAAGTTTCCAATTTAATTTGCTTTGTTCCTATGATATTCTGTGTTGTAGAGATACCTAGGTAGCATCTGTAGCACTACAGGAAACAGTGCTGCCCTCTAGTTGCAAATGGATAATATTCTTGCATAACTGCTGCCATATAGTTCTCCAGACATGTGCACTCTCCTGAGCTTACCTCGCTACTTTTCAACAAAAGATACCAAGAGAACAAAGAAAATGTGATAATATAAGTACATTAGATTTGTGTAAAGTTGTATGCTCTATCTGAATCACGAAAGACTAAATTTGTATTTCATGTTCCTTTAACCCCTTGAGTGCTAACGACGACTGAGCCGTTGCAGTTTCCCACTCTGGTGCTAATGACGGCTCAGAGCCGTCGCTAGCACTCTCCCACCTTGAGGAAGATCCCCACTCGCTCCTACCCCGGTGATCGGACCTGCATAGTGACAGGCATCGCCGGGGCTTCATGTTTTGCGTGGTAACGTCACGCGCAATGACGTGATGACGTCACTGCGCAACTTTTTTTTTAAAACAGACAATGACATGTATAGGGAAAGGGGGCATGCTGATTAGAAGCCTGTATCTCAGGCATCTAAGCAGCTACAGACCCTCAAGACCCACCAGTGGAAAGGTAATTGCCTAACCTTTCCAACAGTATAAGTCTTGGGGATCTGGGAATTTTTTTTAAAAAAGTAAAAAAATATATATATATATTTAAAAAAAATTAAAAACCCTCTATCAGCTTAACACCCAGGTGGGAAAGTGTTTAGCACTCAAAGGGTTAAACTTCAATATTTGTTTTGCAAACAAATAACATAACCACATTTTTGCACGTCTAGAAAAAAACTACTTTAAACAATAGCCTATGAGAAAGAGAGGAAACGTAAGAAGGGTTGATGGGGTAACAGGAAAATCTGTTTTTTAATTATCATAATATTTATATATCTCCCATCTCTATATTTTATTCATCCCTCTCTGATTTCACTTCTTTCCTTTACTTTTCACTCCTTCCCTGTTTCTCCCTTTTATTTTATGTAATGTCTTTATTACCTAATTCCTGTATCTTCTGTTTTTATTTCTTCAATTTTCTCTCCTTCATTCCCTCCAAACCCCCAATCTCTACCTTTCACTCCTTCATTACCCTTCAACTTCCTCCATTCCTCTCCATTGTTCCTTCCCAACCTATTTTTTTCCCTCATATCCTTCCAACTTTTTCTTTTCTCTTCCCAACCCCTTTATCTTTCTCTCTTTTGTTTCCCGCCTCCTTGTTTCTCTTCTTCATACACTTCCATGTTTTTCCTTTCACTCCTTTGTTGTTTCCTAACTTCCTTATTACTTCCAAACCTCCTCCTTTCTCTACTTTATTCCCTCCACCTTTCTTTTTCTCCTTCATTCACACCCAACCTCCTCCTCCTTTTTTAAATTCTTTCCATTACCGTTATTACTTTGCACTGTCTCCAACTTCAATATTTTTCCATCCTCTCCTTTCTACATCTCTAACTCTCCTTCCTCTCTCTTTTCCAATTTGTCTCCTACTCGTTTTCTCCCTTCTCGCTTTACTTCCTCTTCTCTTTCACTTCTTTACAACAACTCTTCTCATTATCCCATTCACTCCTAATGTATGCCCTTCTTGCTTTTTCTTCTCTACCTCACCCCCCATCTGTTTCCTCTTCCTCTTTCTGCCCAGCTGTCCCTCAAGTCACTCTCCTCCCTGACCCTCTCTTTGGCCGCCCTGATGAGGAGTTGACCCTCACCTGTGCCATCTCTCACTTTCATCCACTGGAAATCTCTGTGGAGTTCCTGGTCCGTCTCCCAGGGGAGCCACATTCTACCCTCCTCTCTGGAACTACTCTATCCCCTCACAGCCGCAACCAAGATGGCACCTTCAGCATGACAGCATCACTACGCATCAATGTCAGTGCTCAACACCATGGGGCTCGATACTCCTGCCGTGTCTACCACGTCAGCTCCAAAGAAGGCCTGACACGTTCACGTACCCTCCAAGTGGCAGGTAAATACCCTCAAACTTCCACAATTTGTAGGAAAAGTAAAACAACAATTTGAAAACAAATGGAAAATAGATGGTATCAGTTGTTTATTCTAAAGTAGGAGTAATTCCAACCACTATTTTATATTTAAAGGGGCATTAAACACCTCAAGATATTAATATAAATTGTTTAATTACATGTTGAAAAACAACTTTGCAATATACTTTCATTATTTATTTTGTTCTCTTTTCTTGTAATTTAATTCTGAATATTGTGGGCTTTCCAATTCATGTTATACATGGAAGTGCAGACACAGCTGTATCCTACACAGTCATTGGTTGTACACTCTAGTAAGCCAGTTATAACCATTCCTAATTGGCCAACTTTCTAACATATATTGGCCACAGATCAATATTCTAGAAGTCCAGGGGCGGAACTACCATTGGTGCAGCAGGGACAGTGGCACCAGGCCCAAAGGCTAGGGGGGCCCGTAACAGTGAGTCTATAAATAGGTTTGTGCAGAATGTGTACAATCCTTGTACAGTTGAGCCTTTTATTAGTGCAGGTTGTAGGTGTAGCTACCTTTTTATCTTATTTATCCTCAAAATCATTATACAGAGTTACCGTTTTGGGGGGCCTAAAACATTTTTGCACTAGGTCCCTCTGTTGAGTAGGTCTGCACTGTAGAAGTCTTTAGGGACACACATAAATTTATGGCTATTAAACACACAACTAATATATTTTCTAAAAATGTCCAGTGGCTCAGATCCAGATTAAGGTAAGGTTGCCGGATACCCTTTATCTGTTCTCCTCCACAGCGCTGTTTTGATTGTGGCCAACCTTTTTACCCACCCATCAGTCCGCTAAGCACACATTTTTAGTCTGGCTTTTTCCTGGGGCGACAAAAAAATTATGGCAGACGTTCTTAGTTCTTCTTTTTCATGGGTGCAGAAAGAACTAGTCTAGAAGACCACAGATGGCCCATGGACCAATGGTTGGTCATCCCTGACAGAGAAAAACAAATGAAATAAGCAGGGAAGCCTTTACAGATGAGTTGCCACACAATTATCACTTTTCTGATCACGATGCATGAAGCAAAATCTCTTCTCTCACATGACCAATAATACATGACCAATAATACATGGAGTCTCTTTCTCGTTGTAGGTATCTCTGGGCCGTCTATTGAAGATGGGATGTATCTATTTGTGACAGCTCTAATCCTGTACGGAATCTTCAGTTTACTGCACAAGAAAGGTGAGGCCACAAAAGTATAGAAAAGTGAAGAAATCTACCAAAGAGTGCAAAAATAACACAACTTGGGAGACTTAAATTGTGGGTTTGATTCTTGCCCAGTTTTTTAATTTTTTTTTAAAGAGAACTGTTTTTTGTTTGACTACTAGCTTCTGACCTGTTTGTTCATTGGTTGATAAATACAGAGAGAGGGGCTCCTCCAATCAATGTCCTTCTCTAATTAATATCTTTCTTTCTATTTTAGTTGTTCCTTTGTTCAGTACTTCTGAGACCAAGGAGGATGCAAAGGTATTTAGAGTTCCATAGAGACACTTTAATTTTTATTTGTATAATCTGTTGTATATCTAGGCCAGGACGCTACAAGTTTAGAAGCCAGACACTTTTGTATACAGTATATATATATATATACACACACACATATGGAAAAACAAACTAACATCGTTTGCAATGTGTGATAAACTTGTGTGGGATCAAGTGAATAAATTCAATACAAAAAGGTGTATAACATTTCTAAGACTTCTATCTTATACAGAAAAGTTAATCGTTGTGTCTACTGACACATATAGTTTAAAAATATAAGAAAATTTAAAGGGACACTGAACCCAATTTTTTTCTTTTGTAATTCAGAAAGAGCATGCAATTTTAAGCAACTTTCTAATTTACTCCTATTATCAATTTTTCTTCGTTCTCTTGCTATCATTATTTGAAAAAGAAGGCATCTAAGCTTTTTTTTTTTGGTTTCAGTACTCTGGACAGCACTTTTTTATTGGTGGATGAATTTATACACCAATCAGCAAGGACAACCCAGGTTGTTCACCAAAAGTGGGCCGGCATCTAAACTTACATTCTTGCATTTCAAACAAAGATACCAAGAGAATGAAGACAATTTGCTAATAGGAGTAAATTAGAAAGTTGCTTAAAATTTCATGCTCAATCTGAGTCACGAAAGAAAATTTTTGGGTACAGTGTTCCTTTAAGCAGACTAAAACATATCTCTGTGCTTTAAATAAATCATGCAAATCGCCGATAGTTGCTATCTGCTAAAGATACTCAAACGAAGTTATAAAACTTTAAAAAAAACTACAGGGTCAAATGGAAGCAAGCCGCAGCTCACTCGTCTGGCCAGACAATACCTGTGTATTTTCATGTCCCTTTAAAGTCATATATATGCCTAAGGAAACCATAAATATCCCATGTGCAATATCCATACTGAACAGTTAGTTTGCAGCAAATAATATGTAAGGAATAAGAAGCTTATTGCATCGTATGATCAACCAGACAGGATCCAAACTGAGCAAAGGAGTTCCTAGGCAGCAGTGTATTTGTCCTCTTGAGAACTCTGGCCTCGTTCATTAGTTATTTTTATATTAGAAGAGAGATTGGGTTAAAGGGATATTCCAATGCAGTAATAATAAAATGTTCTATTTAAAAAAATAATTAAAAAAAAATTGAGAGCTGTTCTCTAGCCAGTCCTGAACTGGACATGGCTGGTGATTGTCTGATACACGCGTATGATGCACCTGATTGGTTATGTACTATTTAGGGGTAGCAGTAGATTGTGGTGCCTCAGTAGGAGTTTATCTTTGTGTGTAACCCCTTGGCAGTCAAAATTTAACTTTTATGACCCAGATAATTTTATGTAACTTTTAATTTACTTATTTTATCAAATGTTCTCTTGATATCCTTTCTTTAAAAGCATACCTAGGTAGGTTTAGGAGCAGCAAGTGCCATGAGATAGCTGCTGATTGGTGGCTGCACATATACCTGTATGTCTAATGTCATTGACTCACCTGATGTGTTCAGCCAGCTCTCAGTAATGCATTGCTGCTTCTTCAACAAAGGACACCAAGAGAAGTAAGCAAATTGGATAATAGAAGTAAATTGGAAAGTTGTTTAAAATTGTTCTATCTGGATCATGAAAAAAATGGGGTACTGTATTATGTTTCTTTTAAACACAGTTATGAGTGAGCATACTAATCTATTTGAACACCTTTACTATTGCTGTATAGCGTCTCTATAAATCGCCATATGACAGATGGGATTTCACTGTGGCTTCTTATGTTTTTGTTTAAAAATTCTATTTTGTTCTTTATTTACAGGGCAAAGCTGAAAAAAAGGTGAAATAAAGACAAAAACAAATGTGACCCTGTCACAGTGACATCATGTATTTGACCTTCAACAGCCTAATTTGATTGAGATTACAGAGAGGGGTGATATGTGACACGAGATTGACTCACCTCATATGAATCACACCCTTCACAACTCCCTTCCGAGATAAATATCGTTCTTTTAAAATAAGACCTTGATGGGATATTTAATTCCTGGCCACATATAAGTTGGTTTCCATTTGACATTAGTAGAACATAAATTTGTGCATTTTTTTTCTTCTGTTCATCTCTAGATGTGTATACTATGAATTAGACTTCAAATTGACTGTGAGACACATTATTGAGTTGGATAAATCTCTTTGTGCACAGGGATATTATTGAAAACTTTCTGTAGTACAATTCAAGAGCAATCAAATTGTGGAACTCATTGCCTAAGGAGGTAGTGAATGCCAAAACCATAGATACATTTAAAAATGGCTTAGATACATTTCTGGCTAGAAATCAAATTCAGGGATATGATTGCTTGTGTTAAATTGTTCACCTTTTTAATCGTATTAATTTAAGTATATACTGTGTATATATATATATATATATATATATATATATATATATATATATATATAAAATCCAAATAGGGGTATAGCACTCACAATGACAATCAGTCCTTGCCAGTGGTGCAGTTCAAAAAACAAATATGCAGCAAAAAAAAACAAAAAAAAAACTGTTATTAAAGAATATTAATGTTTAAAGGCCCATATATATATATATATATATATATATATATATATATATATATATATATATATATATGTGTGTGTGTGTGTATAGGTTGTCCTCAATGGACTTCTGTCATCTTTGAAACTCGTCTACTATGCTGTGTATAAACCATGCTAGGAACAGATAAATAATACGGTATACTCTGTAGCAATTTTTATTTTTTAGAAAAAAATATTTACATTGCTTACAATTCAGAAATCAGTTTTTCTAAAGTGTAGTGGGGCAAATACTCCAATAGTCTTTTCCTTCTCTACGCAATAATTCTTATTATTGGTTATTTATATAGCGCTGACAAATTTCAGTCTCGCCTAATTCTTCGTAACCTTTCACTATTTGGTCATCTCTATTCTTTAGTAAGTCTAAAAAAAAATTATGGGAACTGGTGAGATTGGAAATGAAGATGAAGAATCTGCAAATTAATGGGATTAATTTTGTGAGTGTGTTTGTGTTACTGTGTGACAGATTTACTAATAGCCGCTTCTGTGTAATACTATTGAGCCCATTCACTAAAACTCATGTGACTCTACATTTTGTATTGAATATTCTCCATACAATAGCATTGTTTCAATAGGATTTAGTGGCCTCCATTACATATGCAGTGTCGCCCGCAAAAGCCGGCGACGCCAGTTTTTACGCGATTTTGGTATCCTATATACAGCGCCGCTTATAAATGTGGCACGTATATTTCACCCGTCGCTCGCATACTCCCATAGGCTAACATGGGACCGCGTTGTAAATCGGTATCCAATATCCAGCGCAAGGCCTTACGTGGCGAAAATGGAGAAATCTTACTCCATTTTTACCTCGCCATAAAAGGCAGCCGTAGCAGGCCTTGTGCTGAGTATGGGAGCACCGTAACTCCCGAAAATGCCTGCAAAAATAAACAAACACCTAACGCATGCGCAATGTCTATCTACCTGTCAACCGCAATCCCCCACCGTAATAACTAATAAACTCTATTAACCCCTAAACCGCCATAGCCCACAACGCAAGTAATAACTAAATTATTAACCCCTAAGCCGCCATAGCCCACATAGCCTATTAAATGTATTAACCCCTAATCTGCCGCCGCCAACGTCGCCGCCACTATAATAGTTATTAACCCCTAAACCTAAGTCTAACCCTAACACCCCCCTAACTTAAATATTATTTAAATAAATCTAAATCAATTTACTATTATTAACTAAATTATTCCTATTTAAAACTAAATACTTACCTATAAAATAAACCCTAAGATAGCTACAATATAATTAATAATTACATTATAGCTATTTTAGGATTTATTTTTATTTTACAGGCAACTTTGTATTTATTTTAACTAGGTACAAAAGTTATTAAATAGTTATTAACTATTTAATAACTACCTTGTTAAAATAAATACAAATTTACCTGTAAAATAAATCCTAACCTAAATTACAATTAAACCTAACACTACACTATAATTAAATTAATTACATAAACTAACTACAATTAAATAAAATAAACTAAAGTACAAAAAACAACAAACACTAAATTAAAGAAAATAAAAAATTAGTTACAATTTTTTTAAGCTAATTACACCTACTCTAATCCCCCTAATAAAATAAAAAAGCCCCCCAAAATAATAAAATTCCCTACCCTATACTAAATTACAAATAGCCCTTAAAAGGGCCTTTTGCGGGGCATTGCCCCAAAGTAATCAGCTCTTTTACCTGTAAAATAAATGACAATACCCCCCCCAACATTACAACCCACCACCCACTCACCCAACCCTATTCTAAAACCCACCCAATCCCCCCTTAATAAAACCTAACACTACCCCCTTGAAGATCACACTACCTTGAGCTGTCTTCACTCAGCCGGGCAGAAGTGGACATCCAGAGGGGCAGAAGTCTTCATCCGATCCGGCCAGAAGAGGTCCTCCAAGCGGCAGAAGTCTTCATCCAGGCGGCATCTTCTATCTTCTTGCATCCGGAGCGGAGTGGGTCCATCTTGAAGACATCCGGCGCTGAGCATCCTCTTCCTTCTTGATCCGACGACTGAATGAAGGTTCCTTTAAGTGACGTCAGCCAAGATGGCATCCCTTCAATTCCGATTGGCTGATAGAATCCTATCAGCCAATCGGAATTAAGGTAGGAAAAATCATATTGGCTGATACAATCAGCCAATAAGATTGAAGTTCAATCCTATTGGCTGATCCGATCAGCCAGTAGGATTGAGCTCGCATTCTATTGGCTGATTGGAACAGCCAATAGAATGCAAGCTCAATCCTATTGGCTGATTGCATCAGCCAATAGGATTTTTCCTACCTTAATTCCGTTTGGCTGATTCTATCAGCCAATAGGAATTGAAGGGACGCCATCTTGGATTCATTCAGTCGTCCGATCAAGAAGGAAGAGGATGCTCCGCGTCGGATGTCTTCAAGATGGACCCGCTCCGCTCCGGACGGAAGAAGATTGAAGATGCCGCCTGGGTGAAGACTTCTGCCGCTTGGAGGACCTCTTCTGGCTGGATCGGATAAAGACTTCTGCCCCTCTGGATGTCCACTTCTGCCCGGCTGGGTGAAGACGGCTCAAGGTAGGGTGATCTTCAAGGGGGTAGTGTTAGGGTTTTATTAAGGGGGGATTGGGTGGGTTTTAGAATAGGTTTGGGTGTGTGGGTGGTGGGTTGTAATGTTGGGGGGGTATTGTCTTTTATGTTACAGATAAAAGAGCTGATTACTTTGGGGCAATGCCCCGCAAAAGGCCCTTTTAAGGGCTATTTGTAATTTAGTATATGGTAGGGAATTTTATTATTTTGGGGGGCTTTTTTATTTTATTAGGGGGATTAGAGTAGGTGTAATTAGATTTAAAAAATTGTAATTAATTTTTTATTTTCTGTAATTTAGTGTTTGTTGTTTTTTGTACTTTAGTTTATTTAATTTAATTGTAGTTTTTTTATGTAATTAATTTAATTATAGTGTAGTGTTAGGTATAATTGTAATTTAGGTTAGGATTTATTTTACAGGTAAATTTGTACTTATTTTAACTAGGTACCTAGTTAAAATAAATACAAAGTTGCCTGTAAAAAAAAAAAATCCTAAAATAGCTATAATGTAATTATTAATTATATTGAAGCTATCTTAGGGTTTTTTTTTTACAGGTATTTATTTAGTTTTAAATAGGAATAATTTAGTTAATAATAGTAATTTTATTTAGATTTATTTAAATAATATTTAAGTTAGGGGGTGTTAGTGTTAGGGTTAGACTTAGGTTTAGGGGTTAATAACTTTAATATAGTGGCGGCAACGTTGGCTGCGGCAGATTAGGGGTTAATACATTTAATAGGCTATGTGGGCTATGGCGGTTTAGGGGTTAATAATTTAGTTATTACTTGCGGTGTGGGTTTGATGGCGGATATAAGGGTTAATAGTTTAAATAGGCATATTGCGTTGTGGGGGGTTGTCGGTCTAGGGGTTAATACATTTAATATTAGTAATGAGAGGGGGGGATTGCGGATATAGGGGTTTTACATGTCGGGCTTATTTTTGGGAGGCAGGTTAGACTTTTACGGGAGATTTGTTATTTTCTTTACTTTTCTTAGGTGCCGGCAGTTTCTAAAGTGCTGTAAGTCACTAGCGACTCCAGAAATTTGTAGCTACGCTCATTTCTGGACATCGCTAGTTTATCTGACTTACGGCACTTTATGAACTGCCGGCGCCGTATATGTAATACCCCGATGTGCGAGGTGAAATTACGGGCGGCGCAGGTTCCCACGCTTGCGCCGAAACCTGCGCCGTATATGTGATCGCGCCCAGTGAATCTATCCCAATAGTTTTGTTATCATAGATTTACTAAAATACTCACAAGTGGATTATCTCCATTTCTTGTGGAGCAAATTAACTAAAATGTAGCAAGCTCTGTCTTGCTTCAGTTTATCTGCTGTATGAAAACACTGTCAATTGTCGTACAATTTTCGGACCCTGTGTATACATATACAGAACGATTTCGACAGTAAATAAGCATAGGTTATTGCTTTTGTTTTATCTGTGATATCATTTTTAGCTTTAATCTATAAACGTAGGCACTTAAAGTTGTAGATTTATAAGATCTTAAAAAGGTCTATAAGATGTAAAAAAATCTAAATTTGGTAGCTTGAAATATGTTATATCTAATAAAACTACTGTTTTTAAATTTGGCTGTCTACTTTTATTTGTTGAATAATAAGGATATACTGTATGTGTGTGTGTGTGTGTGTGTGTGTGTGTGTGTGTGTGTGTGTGTGTGTGTGTGTATATATATATCATTCAAAAGAAAAGACCGGCACCCTCCTTGACAAAATAAAACATATCTTCTTTTATTGGTCAGGTTAAAACATACAAGAGTACAACAGCCAGAGCACGTCTAAAAACAACATACAGAATGGTCAGCACTCAATTGGATGTACACATCTAGGCTAAAAGCATAAAAATTAAAAGTTTGTTAGAGCAAACTGTGATGAGCTCTGAACCCAAGTCATGGTCTCTTCTTTCCTGGGTCCTAAACCACAGCCAACACATGTTGGCTTCCAACTAAAGACACTGAGAACTCCCAAGAGTGTAACAACGTTATGTTTCCTCCCCTAGACACCTATAGAACAAATAAGTGGACTGTATACCATGAATATAATATGTAACAAATGCTAGTAATTTGCATAATTGTAAAGGTCTTACCTGGATTGGAGTCTGTAGCAGAGATATGTGCTCACCCTTACAGGTATCGCAGCCCAAAGGGATCAGGTAAGAAAACCACATGGGCTGTGAATAAATGCATTGGGGCTGTGTGCAAAAACCAAGGATCCAAGTATGCTGTACAAACAAGGGTAAATCCAAGAGAGTAGTGAAGGTATTGCAGAGATCAAAGGAAGCCAGGTGCAGGTAAACTATGAACAGCCGGGGTCATAAGCCAGGGTCAGTCTTGGAGATTTCAGGAACAAAGACACCTAAACAGGAAACATGAAACAAAGAACTGACACTGAGCACAGGAAAAGGCAGGGTTATATAGCCAGATAATGAGCTGCTAATTGGTAGGAAGTCCCAGGTAAGCCTGACTGACAGGTTGTAAATGAGCACAGGTGATCCAGGCAAAGCAATATCCAGAGTCCAGCCCCAGTGCAGCAGGCAGGATAAGGAAAGGTAATGAAAGGCTTACATACACACACAAATAGAGAGTAGCAACTGTGGCTTAGAGGTAAGAGAACAAGCCTAGGACAAGCGAGGTCCCAGGTTCAAGTCCCTCGCTTGCCCCCAAAGGGGCGACCACGCCTGGCTGTCTGCATGGAACGGTGGGAACCTTGACAGTTCCCTCCCCTTAAAATCGCCCCCCGGGCATGAGCAGGCTGGGTAGAGGCCACTTTGAGTTTGGTAGCAAAGTCAGCCTCATCATCAGACCTGTCAAAGTTGTCATCTGGCAAGATGGCGACTCTCCCGTAGTCATCCAGACCTACAATTTGGTCATCTTCTACATTACTGGGAAACATTGGGCCAATAGTGTTCTTGGCAGCCTTCTTCCTATTCTTTTTCATCTTGGCTGCTGTCGAAGTACTCGCAGGTGAGGCATTCACAGCTTGCAATGCTTTCTCGAACATCACAAGATCCTGCTTGCAGACACGGATACCATTTGAGGCAATAAGTGCAGTCAGGTGGCAGTACTTTGTCAGGACAGAATGTAATGCTGGTGCTTGCTGGTACAGAAGTGATGATGGTGGTTTCAGGATTAGGCAAATCATCAGGAGCAAGAGGTAGAGGCATAACCGAGGTCTCAGGGAATTTAGGACTAGCAAAAGCAGGTTCCGTAGGTCTACAGGAAATAACAGTTTCAGAGGTTAGTAGACTCTTCTGAACAGCAGAACATGGACAGCCATGACTGCAACCTTGGCACCTCACAGAATTGCATATAGAACAAAGAGGGTGAACAAAAATAGTGCCAGTTTGGAGAGCTGGAGACCAAGGTGGGCGAATAGGGCAATTGGAGATGAAGTGCCCCGCAGTTAAAGCAAAGACAATGACTCCTTCTGGCTCTTTCTTGGGGAGCCTGCCTATTCCGGATTACCCCTATCTCCATGGGCTCCTCAATGTCCTGGAGTACCTCAAGGATCTGTTCTGGGTCCTCTACTCTTCTCCATCTATACTTCTTCGCTGGGTAATCTTATCAACAGTTATGGCTTCAAATATCACCTCTATGCTGATGACACCCTGATCTACCTCTCCACCCCTGCTCTCTCTCCCTCTGTCCTCTCTCATGTCAGCAACTGCTTATCTGGTATTTCTTCCTGGATGGCCTCTCACCACCTAAAGATTAACATGTCCAAGACTGAGCTCCTTCTTATCCCCCCCTCAAGCTCTACGCCGACTTCTGACTTCTCTATCCCTGTTGACGGCATCACCATTTCCCCATCGCCCCAAGTCCGCTGCCTCGGAGTCACACTTGACTCAAACTTATCCTTCGTCGCCCATATCCAATCGCTTTCTACATCCTGCTGCAATCATCTACGCAATATTTCCAAATTCGCCCTTTTCTGAGCGCTGACACCACAAAGCAAATAATCCACTCCCTTGTTATCTCCCGACTTGACTACTGCAATAACCTACTCGCTGGCCTTCCTCTTTCCCGCCTCTCCCCCCTTCAATCCATCCTAAATGCCTCTGCCAGGCTGATCCACCTTTCCTGTCGATCTGTATCTGCTGCACCTCTTTGTGAGTCCCTTCATTGGCTCCCCATTCACAGCAGAATCAAATTCAAAATTCTCACCCTTACATACAAAACTCTCACCAACGCCGCTCCGCTCTACCTATCCTCTAATACACAAGTATACTCCAGCCTGCCCACTAAGATCCAACAATGACCTGCTCCTTGCATCTGCAACTATCACCTCCTCTCATGCTAGACTGCAGGACTTCTCTCGTGCAGCACCTACCCTCTGGAACACTCTCCCTCATGCTGTCAGGCTTTGCCCTAATCTTTCTTCCTTTAAATGTTCTCTGAAGACTTTTCTGTTCAGGGAAGCCTACCACCCAACTCAATAATAAATTAACTTCACTTACCTAACATTTCCCTCATCTAACTCTGTATTAACATCCTTCTCAATCTTGCAGTCCTCACCTCCTGTTTCTCAACCTCCTACCCTTCTAGATTGTAAGTTTCCACAGGAATAGGGCCCTCAATCCCTCCTGTATGTGTTTGTAAATTTTGTCCTGTCTCTTACAAGTCTTGCATTGTTTTATTAATGAATTGTATCCATGGACAGCGCTGCGGAATATGTTGGCGCTTAATAAATAAAGTATAATAATAAAAATAATAATATAGGATTCATCAGAAGCCTCAAGGTTTGCGGGTGAGTACTGGTAAAAATCATCCCAGTCACAAGGAAGCCGTGATCTGTGGGAACGTGGAACAGACCTAGGAACCTTAGTTTGCCTTGTGGTAGTACACTGAGTGGCCATGACTGTTATGAAAGCCCCCCAGTTGTCTAGGACAGGACTTATCCAGGAGCATCTGGTGTGCCCATTTTTTTTATCTGCCCAGAAAGTAGGTTGATGGCTGAGCGGACTATGATGAAGTCAGTGGCATACGTAAGAGGCTTTAAGGCAAACAGCTCACAATATACCTTAAAGGACAAGAAGGAGGAACGGCTACCATCGAATCTCTCAGGTAACAGTCCAAAAGGTTCACAATATGCTGGTTCTGGGTGTACCGTACCTTTAAGAGCACAAAAGTCCCGCTGCAAATTGAGAACAGTCTGATTCAAGTTGGATACTTGCTGGGTCAGGGCAGTGAGCATCCTGTTCATCTCTGCGGCTCCATAATGGTCAGTTCTTATGTAGAGGTCTTACCTGGATTGGAGTCTGTAGCAGAGAGATGTGCTCACCCTTACAGGTATCACAGCCCAAAGTGATCAGGTAATAAAACCACCTGGGCTGTGAATAAATGCATGGGGGCTGTGTGCAAACACCAAGGATCCAAGCATGCTGTACAAACAAGGGTAAATCCAAGAGAGTAGTGAAGGTATTGCAGAGATCAAAGAAAGCCAGAGGTGCAGGTAAACGATGAACAGAGCCGAGGTCACAAGCCTGGGTCAGTCTTGGAGATTTCAGGAACAAAGACACCTAAGCAGGAAGGAAAGGTAATGAAAGACTTGCATGCACACACAAATTGAGAGAATCAACCGTGGCTTAGAGGCAAGAGAACAAGCCTAGGACAAGAGAGGTCCCAGGTTCAAGTCCCTTGCTTGCCCCCGAAGGGGCGACCAAGCCTGGCTGTCTGCATGGAACGGTGGGAACCGTGACAATAATAGCGTCAAATTGTAGTGGATTTATGCAATTGTCTTCTAGTAGAGGTTTGAAAATATAGGGCTATCGTTAGTATGAAACTACTTTTCTTTCATAAAAGTGGTTAGAGTCCACAATCCATTACTCCTGGGAATCACCTTTCCTGACCACCAGGAGGAGGCAAAGGGGGGTAGTTATCATCGTGTCAACTTTTCTGCCTTCGCCGGCCCAATACGCCCGCCTAAGCTCGCCTACCTTTGCCGCCGCGAACCTGAAAAAATACGCCTAAGTTATCAAATAAAGCTGTCAAAAAGCCTTGGGGCGATGAGTAGCGGACTGTGAGAGTTATCACTCATCCGATCTCGCTGCTCTTCGGCTTTTTTACAGCTTTATTGCTAGCCTGTCACTAAGCACTCACACTAAACTGCACTGTTCTACCCCCTATACCGGCGCCCCCGGAGCCCCCCGCAACTAAATAAAGTTACTAACCCCTAAACCGCCGCTCCTAGACCCTGCCGCAACTATAATAAATGTCTTAACCCCTAAACCGCCGCTCCCGGAGCCCACCGCAACTATAATAAATGTCTTAACCCCTAAACCGCCGCTCCCGGAGCCCACCGCCACCTACATTATACCTAGTAACCCCTATCCTGCCCCCCCTATACCGTCGCCCTCTATAATAAAGTTATTAACCCCTATCCTGCCGATCCCGCACCTCGCCGCAACTAAATAAATAGTTTAACCCCTAAACCGCCGCTCCCTGACCCCGCCGCAACCTATATTAAATTTATTAACCCCTATCCTGCCCCCCCTACACCGTCGCCACCTATAATAAATTTATTAACCCCTATCCTGCCCCCCCACTACACCGCCTCCACTGTAATAAAATTATTAACCCCTAAACCTAAGTCTAACACTAACCCTAACACCCCCCTAACTTAAATATTAATTAAATAAATCTAAATAATATTTCTATTATTAACTAAATTAATCCTATTTAAAACTAAATACTTACCTATAAAATAAACCCTAATATAGCTACAATATAAATAATAATTATATTGTAGCTATCTTAGGATTTATTTTTATTTTACAGGCAACTTTCAATTTATTTTAACTAGGTACAATAGCTATTAAATAGTTATTAACTATTTAATAGCTTACCTAGCTAAAATAAAGAGAAATGTACCTGTAAAATAAAAACTAACCTGTTACAATTACACCTAACACTACACTATACTTAAATAAATTATTCCTATTTAAAACTAAATCCTTACCTGTAAAATAAACCCTAAGATAGCTACAATGTAATTAAGAATTACATTGTAGCTATCTTAGGATTTATATTTATTTTACAGGTAACTTTGTATTTATTTTAGCTAGTTAGAATAGTTATTAAATAGTTATTAACTATTTAATAACTACCTAGCTAAAAGAAATACAAAATTACCTGTAAAATAAATCCTAACCTAAGTTACAATTAAACCTAACACTACACTATCATTAAATTAATTAAATAAATTAACTACAAATAACTACAATTAAATACAATTACATAAACTAACTAAAGTACAAAAAATAAAAAAAGCTAAGTTACAAAAAATAAAAAACATAAGTTACAAACATTTAAAAAATATTACAACAATTTTAAGCTAATTAAACCTAATCTAAGCCCCTTAATAAAATATCAAACCCCCCCAAAATAAAAAAGGGCCTTTTGTGGGGGCATGCCCCAAAGAATTCAGCTCTTTTGCCTGTAAAAGAAAAATACAACCCCCCCACAACATTAAAACCCACCACCCACATACCTCTAATCTAACCCAAACCCCCCTTAAAATAACCTAACACTAATCCCCTGAAGATCATCCTACCTTGAGTCGTCTTCACTCAGCCGAGCAGCGATGGAACCGAAGTGGACATCCGGAGCGAAAGAAGTTATCCTCCAAGCGGCGCTGAAGAAATCTTCCATCCGATGAAGTGATCCTCCAAGCGGCGCTGAAGAAGTCTTCGATCCGGGCGATGTCATCTTCCAAGAGGCGATGAAGAAGTCTTCTATCCGGGCGATGTCATCTTCCAAGCCGGGTCTTCAATCTTCATCCCGCCGACGCGGAACATCCTTCTTTACCGACGGACTACCGACGAATGAAGGCTCCTTTAAGGGACGTCATCCAAGATGGCGTCCCTTCAATTCCGATTGGCTGATAGGATTCTATCAGCCAATCGGAATTAAGGTAGGAAAAATCTGATTGGCTGATGGAATCAGCCAATCAGATTCAAGTTCAATCTGATTGGCTGATCCAATCAGCCAATCAGATTGAACTTGCATTCTATTGGCTGTTCCGATCAGCCAATAGAATGCGAGCTCAATCTGATTGGCTGATTGGATCAGCCAATCGGATTGAACTTGAATCTGATTGGCTGATTCCATCAGCCAATCAGATTTTTCCTACCTTAATTCCGATTGGCTGATAGAATCCTATCAGCCAATCAGAATTGAAGGGACGCCATCTTGGATGACGTCCCTTAAAGGAGCCTTCATTCGTCGGTAGTCCGTCGGTAAAGAAGGATGTTCCGCGTCGGCGGGATGAAGATTGAAGACCCAGCTTGGAAGATGACATCGCCCAGATAGAAGACTTCTTCATCGCCTCTTGGAAGATTACATCGCCCGGATCGAAGACTTCTTCAGCGCCGCTTGGAGGATCACTTCATCGGATGGAAGATTTCTTCAGCGCCGCTTGGAGGATAACTTCTTCCGCTCCGGATGTCCACTTCGGTTCCATCGCTGCTCGGCTGAGTGAAGACGACTCAAGGTAGGATGATCTTCAGGGGATTAGTGTTAGGTTATTTTAAGGGGGGTTTGGGTTAGATTAGGGGTATGTGGGTGGTGGGTTTTAATGTTGGGGGGGGTTGTATTTTTCTTTTACAGGTAAAAGAGCTGAATTCTTTGGGGCATGCCCCCACAAAAGGCCCTTTTAAGGGCTGGTAAGGTAAAAGAGCTTTGAACTTTTGTAATTTAGAATAGGGTAGGGCATTTTTTTATTTTGGGGGGTTTGTTATTTTATTAGGGGGCTTAGATTAGGTGTAATTAGCTTAAAATTGTTGTAATATTTTTTAAATGTTTGTAACTTATGTTTTTTATTTTTTGTAACTTAGCTTTTTTTATTTTTTGTACTTTAGTTAGTTTATGTAATTGTATTTAATTGTAGTTATTTGTAGTTAATTTATTTAATTAATTTAATGATAGTGTAGTGTTAGGTTTAATTGTAACTTAGGTTAGGATTTATTTTACAGGTAATTTTGTATTTCTTTTAGCTAGGTAGTTATTAAATAGTTAATAACTATTTAATAACTATTCTAACTAGCTAAAATAAATACAAAGTTACCTGTAAAATAAATATAAATCCTAAGATAGCTACAATGTAATTCTTAATTACATTGTAGCTATCTTAGGGTTTATTTTACAGGTAAGTATTTAGTTTTAAATAGGAATAATTTATGTAAGTATAGTGTAGTGTTAGGTGTAATTGTAACTTAGGTTAGTTTTTATTTTACAGGTACATTTCTCTTTATTTTAGCTAGGTAAGCTATTACATAGTTAATAACTAATAGCTATTGTACCTAGTTAAAATAAATTGAAAGTTGCCTGTAAAATAAAAATAAATCCTAAGATAGCTACAATATAATTATTATTTATATTGTAGCTATATTAGGGTTAATTTTATAGGTAAGTATTTAGTTTTAAATAGGATTAACTTAGTTAATAAGAGAAATATTATTTAGATTTATTTAATTAATATTTAAGTTAGGGGGGTGTTAGGGTTAGTGTTAGACTTAGGTTTAGGGGTTAATAAATTTATTACAGTGGCGGCGGTGTAGTGGGGGGCAGGATAGGGGTTAATAAATTTATTATAGGTGGCGACGGTGTAGAGGGGGCAGATTAGGGGTTAATAAATTTAATATAGGTTGCGGCAGGGTCAGGGAGCTGCGGTTTAGGGGTTAAACTATTTATTTAGTTGCGGCGAGGTGCGGGATCGGCAGGATAGGGGTTAATAACTTTATTACAGAGGGCGGCGGTATAGGGGGGGCAGGATAGGGGTTACTAGGTAATTTATTGTAGGTGGCGGTGGGCTCCGGGAGCGGCGGTTTAGGGGTTAATACATTTATTATAGTTGCGGTGGGCTCCGGGAGTGGCGGTTTAGGGGGTAATACATTTATTTAGTTGCGGCGGTGTAGGGGGGGTCAGATTAGTGGTGTTTAGACTCGGGGTACGTGTTAGGTGTAGACAGCTCCCATAGAAATCAATGGGATATCTGTCAGCAGCGAACTTGTACTTTCGCTATGGTCAGACTCCCATTGATTCCTATGGGATCCGCCGCCTCCAGGGCGGCGGATTGAAAACCAGGTACGCTGGGCCGTAAAAGTGCCGAGCGTACCTGCTAGTTTTTTGATAACTAGCAAAAGTAGTCAGATTGTGCCGCACTTGTATTCGGAACATCTGGAGTGACGTAAGAATCGATCTGTGTCGGACTGAGTCCGGCGGATCGAAGTTTACGTCACAAAATTCTACTTTTGCCGGTCTGTAGCCTTTGATAACTAAGGCGAATCAGCCTCGCCACAAATACGCTGCGGAATTCCAGCGTATTTGAGGTTGACGGCTTGATAACTACCCCCCATAGACTCCCAAACACCAAGACCTCTATAAAATCCCTCCCACCTTACCAGAAACAAATCTTGTCTTTGCCTCCGCTGGAGGAAGTTGAAGAACAACAATGTGCATATGATTCTTCAGTGAGAGGGGCTTTCAGTCTTAGTTGAGGCCCGTTTCCCCCTCAGAGTACAGTGTTTGTCAGAGGGATGTATATGGGGTATGGTTAGTCGCTGTTAGAGGAAGAGGTTGGTTCTGATGATCAGGGGTCTTCCTCTGATCATTAATTTGTGATATATTCTTATTCGCTTAAATTTAGCATATTTGTTCTCTATTAAAGAAACTTTGTTTACTTTAGAGATAAACGTCCTGAAGTAGATGGGGCAAGCTAGTTAACTGTTTAAATCCTGTTCTTGTAATCCTTCTGCAAGGTTTAAGAAGTTATATCCCTTACTTGCCTCTAATATTTCCACTCTGGCTAAGCATGCTATTATTCCTTTGGAAGACAGTACCTCTTTTAAGGACCCTTTAGTTAGGAAGTTAGAATCCTTTCATAGAAAGGCCTTACTGCAAGCAAGATATTTATTTAGGCCAGCTATCTCTATTGCTGATGTAGCTGCTGCTTCATCTTTCTGGTTAACCAGTCTTTTCTAAGCGGTTTTCTAATGAGTCTGCCAGTAATGATTTTTTTATTTTTCAATATTATTTTATTCAGGTTTATGCAAAGAATACAAGCAACATAAATATAGCAGTACTCTTTTCCAAAAAGTGGATCAATATTCTGCAATCCCAATAAATTTGAGATAAATATTCCAAGTCTATATACAAAATCATAGGACTTAACACTATTCGGGTATATATTATCATACATCAAGCTATAGAGAATTGTATACATTAAAATCCAAGAAATAGACCACACAATAAACCATAATTTTTCTGATTATTTGGGTGGCTATAGGACCTGTGATTTACCCCTATTTTCAAGTGTATAAACTTATAAATGTATCTCCTACTATGAGATAAAATGGTCGCTTTTGGACCTCAAGTATTATAAAGCACTAATAGGTGGAGCTATATGGGGTATGTAGCAAGTGTCAAACTTAGAGTCACTTTTGGACCCTTAGTAGATAAACATGGATCCCAAAGCTATAAGAGTCTAATAAGAATTGTACAGTAACGCAGTCATTACGAGTCATGTCGGTATAGCTATACCACAAGCATTGTAGCCTGTAACGCAACGTCAATCCCGCACTCAAAAAATGATGTTTTTGCATGGGATTTCCATAGCGCCATATTGCCGGTTGTGCAGTGAGGCTAAAATGCTTGCATTACAGCCTATACCAACACGATCCATTCCGCCATCTGAGACCAGTAGTTATGGATCTTGTGTAACAAAATTGTTTCACAAAACTCATAACTAAACTGTTACAAAGTACACTAACACCCATAAACCGTCTATTAACCCCTAAACTGAGGCCCTCCCACATCGCAAACACTATATTAAACTTATTAACCCCTAATCCGCCGCTCCCCGACACCGCCGCCACTAACTAAACCTGTTAACCCCTAAACCACCAGCCCCCCACATCGCCAATACTAAATAAACCTATTAAACCCTAAACCGCCAGCCCCCCCCACATCGCCATTAATAAATTAAACTATTAACCCCTAAACCTATCACCCCCTAACTTTAAATTAAAATTACAATATCCCTATCTTAAAATAAATAAAAACTTACCTGTGAAATAAAAAAAAAAACAAGTTTAAACTAACAATTAACCTAACATAACTATTATACTAAACTATTATACTAAAATTAAAATAACTACCAATTAAAAAACTAAATTACACATTAAAAAAACCTAACACTACTAAAACAATTTGTCTAAAATTAAAAAAAAAAAACAACTAAATAACGAAAAATAACAAACGAAATTAACAAAAATAAAATCAATTACACCTAATCTAATAGCCCTATAAAAATAAAAAAGCCCCCCCCAAATAAAAACATCCCCTAGCCTACAATAAATTACCAACAGCCCTAAAAAGGGCCTTTTGTAGGGCATTGCCCTAAAGAAATCAGCTCTTTTACCTTGAAAAAAATACAAAGACCCCCCAACAGTAAAACCCACCAACCAACCCCCCAAAATAAAAAACCTTACTCTAACAAAAACCTAAGCTACCCATTGCTCTGAAAAGGGCATTTGTACGGGCATTTCGCTTAAGAGGGCATTCAGCTCTTTTACATTGCCATGAAAAGGGCATGCAGTTCTTTTAAAAAAAGCCCAAACCCTAATCTTAAAAAAAAAAAAAAAAAAAGTTAAAAAAAAAAAACTAACTCTAACCCCCGAAGATCCACTCACAGTTTCTGAAGTCCGGACATCCATCCCCATCCAGGCGGCAAGAAGTCTTTATCCAGGCGGCATCTTCTATCTTCATCCAGGCAGCATCTTCTATCTTCATCCCAGCGGCGTCTTCTATCTTCATCCCAGCGGCGTGGAGTGGATCCATCCTTGAAGACATCCGACGCAGAGCGTCCTCTTCATACGGTCACCGCCATACACTGGATCTTCAATGCAAGGGAACCATTTAAAAATGGCGTCCCTTGCCACAAATAGTTTTCAATCTTTCACAAAAGGTCGACCAAATTGGTCAGGCGGTTAGGGTTCTACAAATTGAAAACCAATCCCTGAAAGACATAATCAAGGACTCTATAGCTGTTAAAAGCTCTCAAGTTGCAGACATACCTGAACCACATATCTCATTACCAGACACTTTTGCTGGCAACAGGAAGAGCTACAGACAGTTTAGAAATGCATGCCGTTTGCTTTTTAAATTAAAACCCAGAAGTTACCCCACTGAAAGAGTTAAGGTTTTAACGATTATTTCCCTTTCTTCGTGCTAAACCTAGAGTGTGGGCAGATAACCTCTGTGAAAATGACGATCCAATACTTGGCTCCCTGGATGAGTTCATCTCTGCATTGGACGAATTATACCTCGACAAAGATATACAACTCACTGCAGAAGCCAGTATGAGAAGTTTGAAACAAGGCAAAAGAGCAGAAGGGGAGTATATAGCCGAATTTAAAATGTTTGCCACAGATTCATTGTGGATTCAGATCTCCCTACACAACCAGTTCCGCCTTGAACTAGCGGACTACGTGAAAGATGAGCTAGCACGTATGGAACTCCCAAATACACTAGAAGCATTAATGAGGATCTCTACACAGATAGATAGGAGACTACGTGAAAGAAGGTCAGAACAAGGTTACTCAGACACACCTGCTAAGTATTCCTCATTCACCCAACCATCTGTACCTCAGAAAACGTCTTCTCCCACTGTTCCTATGGAGATAGGAGTGATTCGAGGTCCTTTAACCTCAGAGGAGAGAACCAGGATAAGGAATAGGAACTTGTGCATGTACTGCGCAAATCCTGCGCACGTTGTTTCTGATTGCCCCATACTTCTCAAGAACAAGAAACGTAAGTCCATTTTCATTCACTCATCACAAATAGTGACTAATAACGCATCTTATTGTAAGCTTTCTCTCATTTTACAGTGGGACCACAAACGAGTCAGAACTGAAGCCATAATCGATTCCAGAGCTTTTGGAAATTTCTTAGACTCTAATACTGTGAAGACTAATAAAATTCCTTTGGTGTTGAAAAATTCCCCTGTTTCCATTCGAGTTATTGATGGGTCTCTTATCAGTACAGGGCCTATCACACATCACACTGTTCCATTACGAGTCACCACTGACACAGGACACACTGAATATATTTCTTTTGATGTGTTACCATCTCCTCATTTCCCTGTCATTTTAGGTATCAAATGGCTTCAACTGCATCAACCGAAGATACATTGGTTAACCTCCCAGGTATGTTTCGATACAATATATTGTAACAATACGTGCTCACCCAATACAACATTTCTACATGCATTTTTGGAGGATCAAATACTGCCTAAAGAATACACAGAATTTTCCGACGTCTTCAGCAAAACTGAGGCTGAGAACCTTCCACCACACCGCGTATATGATTGTCCAATTAAGTTACTACCTGGTGCTAATATCCCATACGGACATGTATACCCATTAAGTCAACCTGAATTAGAACATCTAAATGAATATCTAGACGAAAATTTGTGTAAGAGGTTCATCAGACCGTCAACTACACCCGCAGGGGACGGAATGTTTTTTGTCACAAACAAAGACAATACGTCCCATTATCGACTATCAGGAACTTAATAAACTAACAATTAAAAACAAGTACCCCCTTCCGCTCATTCCTGAAATGATTGAAAGATTATCAGAAGCCTCTATATACACCAAACTTGATCTTCAAGGGGCTTATAACCTCATTCGCATTAGAGAAGGTGATGAGTGGCTGACGGCATTTAGGACCAGATATGGTTTATTTGAGTATCTCGTAATACCTTTTGGCTTATGTAACGCCCCAGCCACTTTCCAACACTTCATCAATGATGTCTTCAGGGATTTATTGGATGTCTGTATGGTCGTCTACCTGGATGATTATTTGATATACTCCAAAACCAAAGAAGAACACATAAAACATGTTAGATGGGTTTTGACAAGACTAAAGATACACAAGCTGTATGCTAAATCTGAAAAGTGTTTATTCCACGTCTCCAACATCTCTTTTCTTGGTTATAACATAACTCCTGAAGGAATTCAAATGCAAACAGGAAAAGTTGAAGCCGTCAAGGACTGGCCTTTACCCACTAACATAAAAGAACTCCAACGATTCTTAGGTTTTTCTAACTTTTACAGGAAATTCATAAAAAATATCTCAGCCATAGCAAAACCTCTCACTCAACTAACTAGTATTACTAAACCATTCATTTGGCCTCCACAAGCCATCACAGCCTTTGAGTTCTTAAAACGAGTTTTACAACTGCTCCCATTTTAAGATTCCCTGATGCGAATTATCAGTATGTTCTAGAAGTTGATTCTTCCAATTATGCCATCGGAGCTGTTCTATCCCAAAGGAAATCATTCTCTGAACCTCTTCATCCAGTATCATTCTACTCTAAAATAATGAACCCTGCTGAGATGAATTACTCAGTAGGGGAAAAGGAACTTCTGGCTATAAGAAGATCCCTGGAACACTGGAGACACTTGTTAGAAGGAGCAAAACATCTGATCTTAATCTTTACTGACCACAAAAATTTGCAATACTTGCAAACTAACAAAACCTTGTCATCCAGACAAGTGCGCTGGAGCCTGTACTTCTCCAGATTTGATCTTCAAATTGTTTATAGACCAGCTGATAAAAACAGAAAAGCGGATGCTCTCTCCAAACCAAACCCCTGCCTCAGCCTATGACCACCCATATCATTGCTCCTGAACGTTTTGTTGGTATTACTTCACAACTAGCAACAGACCTCAAGTATTTTCTCAGTTAGATAAAGAAGTACCTCATTCTGTCCTTACCAAGAGAGCTGGAATATACTACCATAAGGATAAGATATTTGTTCCAACCAAACTCCGGCAGCAGCTAGTAAAAAGTCATCACGACACCCCTTTATCTGGACACCCAGGTGTACAACGTACCCTGGAATTATCATCCAGGACTTTTTGGTGGCCTGGAATAAAAAAGACCGTAAAGGAATATGTTAGATTCTGTATCACCTGTGTAACAACTAACACTGAAAGGAGACCGCCTTATGGGCTTTTAATGCCTTTGGCTGTAGCAAATAAACCCTGGCAACAAATAACTATCAGCTAGATTATGAGTTTTGCGTTAACAGGGGTGCGGTGCTAACAAGCAGTTTAAGCTAACCGCTCACCTACAGACAGCGCTGGTATTATGGGTATTTACAAACTCGGTGTTAGCCGCAGAAAAGTGAGCGGATAGCAAAATTTAGCTCCACATCTCACCTCAATACCAGCGCTGCTTACGTTAGCGGTGAGCTGTCTAAACGTGCTCGTGCACGATTTCCCCATAGGAATCAATAAGGGAGAGCCGGCTGAAAAAAAACCTAACACCTGTAAAAAAGCAGCGTAAAGCTCCTAACGCAGCCCCATTGATTCCTATGGGGAAATAAAAGTTATATCTACACCTAACACCCTAACATGAACCCCGAGTCTAAACACCCCTAATCTTACACTTATTAACCCCTAATCTGCCGCCCCCGACATTGCCGACACCTACATTATATTACTAACCCCTAATCTGCCGCTCCGGACACCGCCGCCACCTACATTATATGTATTAACCCTAATCTGCTGCCCCCAACATCGCTGAACCCTACATTTTATTTATTAACCCCTACTCTGCCGCCCCCAATGTCGCCGCCACCTACCTACACTTATTGACCCCTAATCTGCCACCCCCACCGTTGCCGCCACTATATTAAAGTTCTTAACCCCTAAACCTAAGTCTAACCCTAACCCCCCCTAACTTAAATATAATTTCAATAAATCTAAATAAAATTACTACAATTAACTAAATTATTCCTATTTAAAACTAAATACTTACCTATAAAATAAACCCTAAGATAGCTACAATATAACTAATAGTTACATTGTAGCTAGCTTAGGATTTATTTTTATTTTACAGGCAACTTTGTATTTATTTTAACTAGGTAGAATAGTTATTAAATAGTTATTAACTATTTAATAGCTACCTAGTTAAAATAAAGACAAATTTACCTGTAAAATAAAACCTAACCTAAGTTACACTAACACCTAACACTACACTACAATTAAATTAATTCCCTAAATTAACTACAATTAAATAAAATTATCTAAAGTATGGAAAAAAACACTAAATTACAGAAAATAATAAAATAATTACAAGTTTTTTAAACTAATTATACCTAATCTAATCCCCCTAATAAAATAAAAAAGCCCCCCAAAATAATAAAAAGCCCTACCCTATACTAAATTACAAATAGCCCTTAAAAGGGCCTTTTGCAGGGCATTGCCCCTAAGTAATCAGCTCTTTTACCTGAAAAAAAAGACAATACCACCCCAACATTAAAACCCACCACCCAACCCTACTCTAAAACCCACCCAATCCCCCCTTAATAAAACCTAACACTAACCCCTTGAAGATCACCCTATCTTGAGAAGTCTTCACCCAACCGTGACGAAGTCCTCAACGAAGCCGGGTGAAGTGGTCCTCCAGACGGGCAGAAGTCTTCATCCAAGCCGGGAAGAAGAGGTCTTGGGAATGGAGTTCCCCCATAACTAATAGTTTCATCCACAAATGTTGTTGCTTACTAAGGGATAAGAGACTGTTCCTTCTCACTTGTAACCAGCTATCTATTACTTCATTAATTTGAACAGATTATTGCTACTATTGTCTCTGGACATTGTTACAAGTCATTCTGGTACTTATTTACCATATTATCTCCACTCTCTCTCCTTTGATATACACTTGATATATAGTGTTCATCACTGAGAGAGTGGTACAAAACTATTTGCAAAATCTGCAGTTGTGTTCCTATACAAGTTTGTCACAGCAAGCAGGTGTCCTTATGGCCCTTACTCCTTCTCCGGAGGGTGGCTTGTTTCCTCCAGAGGTTACGGCATGGTTCCGCATGGCCATTTCTATGGCGCTGAATCATTTCTATCTCTTAAGCGAAGTATTTCTAAGATACTGTCCGTGTTCCGTTAACCAGGGCCCGTTGAACGTGGGATCACCCGATTCAGTTCAGCATTCTGTGGAAGCGTTGGCCCCTGAGGCTTCAGGGGCCCCTATCTCGGGGCCAGGGTCTTCAGTTGATCCGGCGAGGCATGATTTTGCCTTTTAGGGACATGTTTCCCTGTGTATGGATCTCTTTCTTGCGTTTCTAGGGAGTTCACCTTCCTGGGCGTTGCTATTGGAAGACAACCATGGGTTGTTCTATGTTCTGTGGAGTGGAATGATCCTTTGAATTTTTCATGAGAATCTGTTTTCCTTTTTGGGGGCAGATAGCGGTCCTTGTCTTGGCCGGGTACCTTCATGGGAGTCGTGATCCGCTGGGCTGACTCCTCGGAGGTTGTTTGGGCTTGATGGACTCTGGGACTGAGTGGTTTAGTTCGGCTTTGCCGGTGGTGTAACTAATGTGCAGTTAACTGGGCTTCGTGTTTTTCACCCATGTCATCTATATTTTTTAGGGTGTCGAGTAATCAGGTTGAGGTGCCTTTTGTACCCACCCGTTGTTTGCATTCAGTGTCCTCTAGCTTGGTTATTCTTTTCCCAAAAGTAATGACTGCAGCTGAAGACTCTTCCTTTTTAAGAAGAAAAACATAAATTATGCTTACCTGATAATTTCATTTTCTTCTGAAGGGAAGAGTCCACAGCTCCTGCCCGTGTTTTTATCTATGAGGCGGCTGTAATTTTTTCACCCTGAATGTTTCTCCTACTGTTCCTTGTTCCCTCGGCAGAATAACTGGGGGATGAGGGAAGTGGGGGAGGTATTTAAGCCTTTGGCTGGGGTGTCTTTGCCTCCTCCTGGCGGCCAGGTTCTGTATTCCCAAAAGTAATGAATGCAGCTGTGGACTCTTTCCTTCAGAAAAAAATGAAATTATCAGGTAAGCATAATTTGAATAGTGGCAGCAATGTCGGGGAACGGCGGAATAGGGGTTAATAACTTTATTATAGTGTTGGCCATGCTGGGAGCGGCAGATTAGGGGTTAATAGCTTTATTTAGGTGTCGTGATGTCGGGGGCAGCAGATTAGGGGTGTTTAGACTTGGGGTTTATGTTAGGGTGTTAGGTTTAAACGTAACTTTTTTTTTCCCCATAGACATCAATGGGGTTGCGTTACGGCAATCGCCATTCCGCACTTCAGGTGTTAGTTTTTTTTCCTAACATCTTCTCCCCATTGATGTCTATGGGGGAAGCGTGCACAAGCACCTCAAAGCAGCCCTTGGATTTTGTGCGGTATGGAGCTTATCGCTACCATATTGCAAGCACAAGGAGGCTTTTCAGAAACGTGTAATGGCAGCGCTATGGAGGGTGAAATAACGCAACGTTCGTTTCGCAACTTCTATAGCGCAAAACTCGTAATCTAGGCGAAAATGCAGTAAAGACTATTACACTTCTGGGTGATCCTAAATACTGAGGTAGTGGCTATATTCACCATTTATTCAATTTTAAACTTAAACCTTCTATCACATGTCCAATAAGGTAATATAAGTCAAGCAAAAGGAGGGTCAAGTATGGTGTCTGTACATACTAAATAAAAAGAAACATAGTGTGGGAGCCAGCTATGAGGTCTTATCCTTATTCCAAGAGATATTAGTGTACATTTTGTGAGTGCATTACTAAAGAAAAGGGTCATAATTAGTATACAGTAAACATTATGTATGGTCTATACAGCGGTAAATATGAAAAACAAGCTGTTAACATAAAAATATAAAACATTTTTAAACCATATAGATAACACAATAAGAAGAGTCTTGTATTTCTCAACCATGTGGTGAGTAACTCTACAAAAGCTTCAGCCTACACTGGTCTGGGTAGTAATGTCCCATTGGTTAACTGCTAGACTATTCTTCATAATATGTCAGGAGGAAGATGTGCTATGACTTGACACTTGTAAGGTAGTCTCTAATGGACAGTTATTTATTCTGAGTTTATCTATTTTCAACTCCACTGTTGTGCCTAATTTCCCAAGCCGTTGAGCATTCTGGTTCGGTGTAGAGTGTGTCTCATTGACACTGGCTTTCACATCTAATCCATGGGCTGCTGCGTGAGTTACCTTCTCCACCATGATCGGCCGCTTCATGGTATATGGCCAGAAGCCTCTCCATACCAAAGTGAACATCGGTTAGGCAAGTGGTATGGGAGTTGAACAAATCTGGGCGGCTCCAGATATATGCATGTATGGGTTGTTGGGTAATGAGTGCTTTACTCCGAATCCTTTTTTGTATTACCCCTGGCTCCATTGTACTCTGCCGCATTCTCGGCATAGTTAGGGCTATATTAAGGGAGTCATGTAGCTTTTTCGCAGACTCTACTGGGCTGATTTCCTCAGGTGCAGTAGATCTCTGGTATAGAGGGTCCGGTTCAAAGCTCGGATGGTGAATGCTCTGTAAGTATTTTTCACCCTTTGTAGGCTTCTCACATGTATAGCGTATAGTTTCTGTCATCTCCTCCTCAAAGCAGGATAAATATACACATAAAAGTTCCTTAATGGTACTGCAGTATTGTTCATCAATGTTAAGTACTGGTATGAATGTTTTAGAATGCTGGACGGGCTGACATCAGGATAATGGGGGTAGGGAAAGGTACAGGCCATTATAAGGCCTCTATTGCGTACCTTCTCTATTCCGGTCTGCCTGTTATGAGTTTATGTGAGAGTCGCATAGATCTGTTCTACAAGTAGTATATGTCCCACTTCTCTTAAAAAGAGTACAATTTGCAGGTCTTTGAATAGATAAAAAACAGATTTATCGGCATCAATATTCAGTCTGAGCTAAAAAGCAGCCATCTTGGTCATTGGTTGGACACGCCCCCCAGTGAAGATTTTTTTTAACCTTTTGGGATTACTCAACTGCTAATTCCTTTATTTGTGATGCTGTATTTAACATTATTAAAATTAATATCAAGAACATGTCATTGGCAGTCTTTTCTAGAACAATTTTATGGCTTAAGTCCTGGTCTGTTGATATTGTGTCTAAATCCAGAGTTTTATCTCTTTCTTTTCAGGGAAATAAGTGGTTTGGTTCTGATTTGGATTCTATTATTTCTACTGTTACTGGAGGTAAAGGACCTTGTCTTCCTCAGGAAAATAAGTTCAAGGGCAAATCTAAAGCCTCCAATAGTTTGTGTCCCTTTTGTCAGAACAAGGAAAGGAAAGTTGATTCCTCCTCTCATAAGTAAGGTTCCTCTGGCCCAGCCTGGAGGCCTAGTGCTATTTGGAACAGACTTAAACAAGCCCAAAAATCCACCCATACTTCCAAGTCTGCATGAAGGTGTGGCCCCCGATCCAGAGGCTGTGGTAGGGGGTAGGTTATGCCTTTTTCAGTAGGCTTGGTTTCAGTCTGTTCCAGAACTCTGGGTTCTATATATAATTTATCAGGGTTTTTGGATAGATTTCAGAACAAGGTCTCCCAGAGGAAGTTTTTTTTTCTGTCCAGTGTTCCAAGGAATCCCAAGCCTTTTTTCAGTCAGTTTCAGATATAGAAACTATGAGAGTGATTGCTCCAGTTCCTTTGTAGGGGGATGGGATTTTATTCAAATCTCTTAATTGTTCCAAGGAAGGAAGGAACTTTCAGACCAGTTCTGGATTTAAAAGCTCTGAACAAGTTTGTCAGAATTCCTACTTTTAAAAAGAAAAATATTCAGACTATTCTGTTGTTTGTTCAAAAAGGTCAGTTTATGTCCACAATAGATTTAAAGAATGCTTATCTTCATGTTACAATACACAAGAACATTACCAGTTTCTGAGGATTGCCTTTCTAGACAAGCATTTTCAGTTTGTTGCTCTACCATTTGTTCTGGCTACAGCTCCAAGAATTTTCTCAAAAGTTGTGGGTGCTCTAGTGTCTGTGATCAGGTCTCAGGGTATTGCAGTGTATCCTTTCCTGGACGATATCTTGGTTCAAGCATTTAGCAGAATATCACACCAGCAGACTAGTTGTAAAGATCAATTTTCCAAAGAGTTCTTTGGTGCCTCAGAAAAAGGTTACTTTTTGGGGTTTCAAATACATTTAGTCACCATAAGTCCTTCTCTAACAGATCAGAGAAGGGTAAAATTAGTGTTAGCTTATCTGATATCTGAGCCTCTCTCTCTTCCTTTTGTTGCTCTTTGTATGGAAGTACTGGGTCTTATAATTGCAGCTTCAGATGCAATTCCATTTGCTCGATTTCACATGAGACCTCTTCAGCTTTGTATGCTTAATAAGTAGTGCAGGGATCATACTCAGCTGTCTCAAAAGATTTTTTTGATCACAGAACAAGTCAGTCCCTGTCTTGGTGACTGGATCATGTTATTTTTTCAAGGGGCTTCTTTTGCTCGTCCTACCTGTACTGTGATCACTACAGGTTAGGTTGCTGTTTGGGGGTTTCTGAGAACACAAGGGGTTTGGGATTCTCTGGAAGTGAGGTTGCCAGTAAATATTCTAGAACTCTGTGCTATTTCCAGAGCTCTTCAGAATTGGCCTCTGTTGAAAAATTAGTCTTATCTCAGTTTCCAATCTGACAACGTCACAACAGGGGCTTATATCAATTAGGGGGGGGGGGCACAATTCCCTAGCCATGAGGGAAGTGTCTCAAATTCTCTCATGGGCAGAAGCCGATCCTTGCCTGATTTCTGCAGTTCATATTCCTGGAGTGAACATCTGGGAAGCAGATTTTCTCAGTCATCAGTGTTTACATCTAGGGAAATGGTCTTTTCACCAGGATGTGTTCAATCAGATTGAGGGTCTTTGGGGTCTCCCAGGGATATACCTAATGGCTTCTCAGTTAAACAACAAGCCCCAGGTACTTTGTGAGGTCCAGGAACCCTTTAGGTGGAGTTTGTGGATCTTCTAGTAGCTCATTGGTCATTTCAGCTTGCTTATCTGTTTCCTCCTCTGTTTCTTCTTCCCAGACTGATTTCCAAGATACAGCTAGAGAACTCATCAGTAATCCTGATTGCCTCACAGGATTTGGTTTGCAGACCCAGTTCAGATGTCTAGTTGTCCTCTTTAACCTCTTCCTCTACGATCAGACCTTCTGTCTCAAGGCCCATTTTTCAATTTGGAGAAGAAATCTCTAAGCTTGACGGCATGGATATTGAATGGTTAGTTCTTAAGCATTAGAGGTTTCTCTGATTCTGTGATTGAGACATTGATCTGGCCTCGTAAGCCTGTGACAAGAAAAATGTATCATAAGGTCTGGAAGGCTTTTGTTTCTTGGTGTATGGATTAAGGTTTTTCCTGGGATTCCTTCAGAACTCCTAGAATTTTGCAGTTCTTACAGGATGGTTTGGATAAGGTCTATCTGCCAGTTCTTTGAAATGATAGATTGCTGCTATTACAATTTTGTTTCATAGTAAGATTGATAATCTTCCTGACATTCATAGTTTTGTTCTGGCTTTGGCATGGATTAAACTTGTGATTAAGCCAATTTCTCCTCCCTGGAATCTTAACTTAGTGTTAAAGGGACAGTCAACACCATAATTTTTGTTGTTTTGAAAGATAGATAATCCCTTAATTACCCATTGCCCAGTTTTGCATAACCAACACAGTTATAATACACATTTTACCTCTGTAATTACCCTGTGTCTAAGCCTCTGCAGACTGCCCCCTTATTTCAGTTCTTTTGACAGACTTGAATTTTATCCAATCAGTGCTCGCTCCTCTGTAAATTCACGTGCATGAGCTCAATGTTATCTATTTGACACACATGAACTAACGCCCTCTAGTGGTGAAAAACTGTCAAAATGCATTTAGATTAGAGGCTAAGAAATTAGCATATAAACCTCCTAGGTTTAACTTAAAAAAAAAAAATAACAAGAGAACAAAGCAAAATTGGTGATAAAAGTAAATTGGAAAGTTGTTTAAAATGACATGCCCTATCTGAATCATGAAAGTTTTTTTTAGACTTGACTGTCCCTTTAAAGGTTTTGCAGGCTCCTCCATTTGAGCCCATACATAAAGTGGATATTAAGCTTCTTTCTTGGAAAGGTTTGTTCATTTTTGGCTCTCTCTTCTGCTAGGAGAGTATCTGAATTATCTGCTCTTTCTTGTGATACTTCTTATCTTATTTTCCATCAGGATAAGTTTTGCTTCTTCTGAGGCAGCCTTTGGTAAGAAAGTCCTTCAGGCAGTGGTATCAGCTTAATAGTTTATGCCTATTGGCTATTTTAAGTGCATGTTTAAAAAATAAATAAATACATTTATTTGGGTTGAGGATTTAGTTTCTTTGTGAAAAAATTAGATTTTCTATCCCATCCTTTCTTTTTATTACACGTGGACTCCGCAGATTGGGTATTAGTTCCCAGAAGTAATGGATTGTGGACTCTCACCACCTGAATGAAAGAAAACATCATTTATGCTTACCAGATAAATTCATTTCTTTCATGGTGGTGAGAGTCCACAAGTCCCCACCCTGTTGTTTTTGTTGGTGATGGTTATTTATTTTTTTGTACATCTTTTTTCCCTGCTCCTATTTTTTGGGTTCAAAATTCTTTTTCCTGCCTTTTTTGCTTGGCTATACATTTCTGGTAAGTTGGGAAGGGTTTTATAGAGCTTTTGGGGTTTGGGAGTCTTTGCCTCCTTCTGGTGGTCAGGAAAGGTGATTCCCAGGAGTAATGAATCGTCAACTTTCACCATCATGAAATAAATGAATTTATCAGGTAAGCATAAATTAGAGAATATTTTTTTCCATAAAATATATATATATCTACCCCCATTGAGAGCTTGATTTCTGCTGATCCATCTTGTTTACTTAGCTTTTCTACAGCTAATGCTGCAGTATTAAATTTGTTTAGTATAAATGGCAATTTCAACAGGTACAAAGTAGGGATTTCAAATGACAAAATGATTAAATCAATGAATACACTTCAGCATAAATTTAAGTGTCACACACTCACATATATATATATTCTTCAAAAATAGGAAGCATTCAGGATCTACATACGCGCATGTACACATATGAGGCAGTCATCACACATTAAGGGACATGAAACCCAGAATTTTTATTTCATGATTAAGATAGAGCATACCATTTTACACATCTTTCCAATTTACTTTGATTATCTAAATTGCTTAATTCTCTTGGTATCCTTTGTTAAAAAGCATACCTAGGTAGGCTGAGGAGCTGGGAGCTAGTTGCTGACTGTTGGCTCCACATATATGCCTCTTGTGATTGGCTTACTGATGTGTTCAACTTTGCTCTCAGTAGTGCATTACAAGTTTTGGGTTTCATATACCTTTAATGTTTTTCTTTAGCTGTTTTAGTTTATTACCAGTGACAGTTTTAGAGGGGTGCACGCTGGTGTTTTACTTTGCACCCATTATGCTGGTTGGGTTGAGGAGCAGGATGAAAAGTGCTGCTTTCTGTAGGTATCCCTTCACCCATAGCCACACCCCTGAGCTGCCAAAACATGCCAATGAACTTCCAAACTCCGCCCACAAGGTGCTCTGTCTCCTCTGACTTCACCCACAAAACACAGAGCACTACAAGGTAAGTAACTGCCACAACACCAAATTTCTGTACTGGCAAAAATGAATGACAGAAAAACTAATATTATTTGTATTGAATATGCTGCTACATAAAGTAAATATGTTCCAAACAGTAAACACATTTTATATATAATGATGCATTCAAAGTTAAAATTGCCCTAAGAATAATAGCTATTTTTAAAAAAATATTAAAGAAATAAGTTTTAGTTGGTATAAATGAATGGGCTCCACAATGTCCTCACTTAGGTTTTCCTTATCTAATCTCTTCTGCTGGGGACAATTAGGAACAGATATAAAAAGGAAATGTATGCTTACCTGATAAATTGATTTCTTCTACGATACGACGAGTCCACGGATTCATCCTTACTTGTGGGATATTATCCTCCTGCTAACAGGAAGTGGCAAAGAGCACCACAGCAGAGCTGTCTATATAGCTCCCCCCTTGACTCCACCCCTCAGTCATTCGACCGAAGGTATAGGAAGAAAAAGGAGAAACTAAAAAGGTGCAGAGGTTACTGAAGTTTTGAAAACAAAAATCTAATCTGTCTAATATGACAAGGAGGGCCGTGGACTCGTCGTATCGTAGAAGAAATCAATTTATCAGGTAAGCATAAATTTCCTTTTTCTCTTGTTAAGTGTATCCAGTCCACGGATCATCCATTACTTGGGGGATATTCTCCTTCCCAACAGGAAGTTGCAAGAGGATCACCCACAGCAGAGCTGCTATATAGCTCCTCCCCTAACTGTCATATCCAGTCATTCTCTTGCAAGCCTCAACCAAGATGGAGGTCGTAAGAGGAGTGTGGTGTTTTATACTTAGTTTATTCTTCAATCAAAAGTTTGTTATTTTTAAATGGTGCCGGAGTGTACTGTTTATCTCAGGCAGTATTTAGAAGAAGAATCTGCCTGCATTTTCTATGATCTTAGCAGAAGTAACTAAGATCCATGGCTGTTCTCAAATATTCTGAGGAGTGAGGTAACTTCAGAGAGGGAATGGCGTGCAGGTTTTCCTGCAATAAGGTATGTGCAGTTAATATTTTTCTAGGGATGGAATTTGCTAGAAAATGCTGCTGATACCGAACTAATGTAAGTAAAGCCTTAAATGCAGTTATAGCGACTGGTATCAGGCTTATTAATAGAGATGCATACTCTTATAAAAATGTAATATAAAACGTTTGCTGGCATGTTTAATTGTTTTTATATGTATTTGGTGATAAAACTTATTGGGGCCTAGTTTTTTTCCACATGGCTGGCTTGAATTTTGCCTAGTAACAGTTTCCTTAGGCTTTCCACTGTTGTAATATGAGAGGGAGGGGCCTTTTTTTAGTGCTTTTCTGTGCAGCTAAAAATACTGACTGAGACATTCAGCTTCTCCTCATGATCCAGGACATCTCTGGAGGGCTCAAAAGGCTTCAAAGTCGTTTTTGAGGGAGGTAAAAAGCCACAGTAGAGCTGTGGCAGTTGTTGTGACTGTTTGAAAAAGAAAAGAAAAAAAACGTTTTTGTCTTTTATTATTCAGTTTTGGGTATTAAGGGGTTAATCATCCATTTGCAAGTGGGTGCAATGCTCTGCTAACTTGTTACATACACTGTAAAAATTTTGTTAGTGTAACTGCCTTTTTTCACTGTTATTTCAAATTTTGACAAAATTTGTGTTTCTTAAAGGTGCAGTAATGTTTTTTATATTGCTTGTAAACTTGTTTAAAGTGTTTTCCAAGCTTGCTAGTCTCATTGCTAGTCTGTTTAAACATGTCTGACACAGAAGAAACTACTTGTTCATTATGTTTGAAAGCCATGGTGGAGCCCCATAGGAGAATGTGTACTAAATGTATTGATTTCATCTTAAACAGTAAAGATCAGTCTTTAACTATAAAAGAAATATCACCAGAAGATTCTGACTAGGGGGAAGTTATGCCGACTAACTCTCCCCACGTGTCAGACCCTTCGCCTCCCGCTCAGGGGATGCACGCTAATATGGCGCAGGGACGCCCATAGCGATTACCTTGCAGGACATGGCTGCAATCATGAATAATATCAGGTGTGCTAGCTGGAGGCGCTGGTTCAGCTTGTATCAGTCGTTGGTATCTTCCTTTCCTTTCCTTCCTCGGTTGTATAACTAGTGTATATTGCAGGTTACCGGCTCCTTCCCAATATGAAAAGACAATATCACACATTCAGTAAAAAAGTTTGTCTTTATTTGGCTCAACGCAAAAGCGTTTCAACGGTCCCAGCCGTCTTTCTCAAGAGCAATAAAAGTGCTTTACAAACCAAAGCAAAGCAACTATCCCGGTTGAGGACAGTTGTGCTTTTTCAGATCCAATGGATACAAAATTGGAGGGTTACCTTAAGAAAATGTTTATTCAACAAGGTTTTATTTTACAGCCCCTTGCATGCATTGCGCCTGTCACGGCCGCGGCGGCATTCTGGTTTGAGGCCCTGGAAGAGGCCATCCATACAGCTCCATTGACTGAAATTATTGACAAGCTTAGAACACTTAAGCTAGCTAACTCATTTGTTTCTGATGCCATTGTTCATTTGACTAAACTAACGGCTAAGAATTCCGGATTCGCCATCCAAGCGCGTAGGGCGCTATGGCTTAAATCCTGGTCAGCTGACGTGACTTCGAAGTCTAAATAACTCAACATTCCTTTCAAGGGGCAGACCTTATTCGGGCCTGGTTTGAAGGAAATTATTGCTGACATTACTGGAGGTAAGGGTCACACCCTTCCTCAGGACAGGGCCAAAGCAAAGGCCAAACAGTCTAATTTTCGTGCCTTTCGAAATTTCAAGGCAGGTGCAGCATCAACTTCCTCCGCTTCAAAACAAGAGGGAACTTTTGCTCAATCTAAGCAGGCCTGGAAACCTAACCAGTCCTGGAACAAAGGCAAGCAGGCCAGAAAGCCTTCTGCTGCCTCTAAGACAGCATGAAGGAACGGCCCCCTATCCGGCGACGGATCTAGTAGGGGGCAGACTTTCTCTCTTCGCCCAGGCGTGGGCAAGAGATGTTCAGGATCCCTGGGCGTTGGAGATCATATCTCAGGGATATCTTCTGGACTTCAAAGCTTCCCCTCCACAAGGGAGATTTCATCTTTCAAGGCTATCTGCAAATCAGATAAAGAAAGAGACATTCCTACGCTGTGTGCAAGACCTCCTAGTTATGGGAGTGATCCATCCAGTTCCGCGGACGGAACAAGGACAGGGTTTTTATTCAAATCTCTTTGTGGTTCCCAAAAAAGAGGGAACCTTCAGACCAATTTTGGATCTAAAGATCTTTTCAAAATGGAAACTATTCGGACCATCCTACCCATGATCCAAGAAGGTCAGTACATGACCACAGTGGACTTAAAGAATGCCTACCTTCACATACCGATTCACAAAGATCATCATCGGTTTCTAAGGTTTGCCTTTCTAGACAGGCATTACCAATTTGTAGCTCTTCCCTTCGGGTTGGCTACAGCCCCGAGAATCTTTACAAAGGTTCTGGGCTCACTTCTGGCGGTTCTAAGACCGCGAGGCATAGAGGTGGCTCCGTATCTAGACGACATCCTGATACAGGCGTCAAGCTTTCAAGTTGCCAAGTCTCATACAGAGATAGTTTTGGCATTTCTGAGGTTGCACGGGTGGAAAGTGAATGAGGAAAAGAGTTCTCTATCCCCACTCACAAGAGTCTCCTTCTTAGGGACTCTTATAGATTCTGTAGAAATTAAAATTTACCTGACGGAGTCCAGGTTATCAAAACTTCTAAATGCTTGCCGTGTTCTTCACTCCATTCCGCGCCCTTCGATAGCTCAGTGTATGGAGGTAATCGGCTTAATGGTAGCGGCAATGGACATAGTGCCATTTGCGCGCCTTCATCTCAGACCGCTGCAATTATGCATGCTGAGTCAGTGGAATGGGGATTACACAGACTTGTCCTCTCTGCTAAATCTGGATCAAGAGACCAGAGATTCTCTTCTCTGGTGGTTGTCTCGGGTACACCTGTCCAAGGGTATGACCTTTCGCAGGCCAGATTGGACAATTGTAACAACAGATGCCAGCCTTCTAGGTTGGGGTGCAGTCTGGAATTCCCTGAAGGCACAGGGATCGTGGACTCAGGAGGAGAAACTCCTTCCAATAAATATTCTGGAGTTAAGAGCGATATTCAATGCTCTTCTGGCTTGGCCTCAGTTAGCAACACTGAGGTTCATCAGATTTCAGTCGGACAACATCACGACTGTGGCTTACATCAACCATCAAGGGGGAACCAGGAGTTCCCTAGCGATGTTAGAAGTCTCAAAAATAATTTGCTGGGCAGAGTACCACTCTTGCCACCTGTCAGCAATCCATATCCCAGGCGTGGAGAACTGGGAGGCGGATTTTCTAAGTCGTCAGACTTTCCATCCGGGGGAGTGGGAACTCCATCCGGAGGTGTTTGCTCAGTTGATTCATCGTTGGGGCAAACCAGAGTTGGATCTCATGGCGTCTCGCCAGAACGCCAAGCTTCCTTGTTACGGATCCAGGGACCCAGAAGTGACGCTGATAGATGCTCTAGCAGCGCCTTGGTTCTTCAACCTGTGTTATGAGATTGAACGCTTGATTCTATCAAAGTGTGGCTTCTCCGAGTCAGTCATTGATACTTTAATACAGGCACGAAAGCCTGTTACCAGGAAAATCTACCACAAGATATGGAGTAAATATCTTTATTGGTGTGAATCCAAGAATTACTCATGGAGTAAAGTTAGGATTCCAAGAATATTGTCTTTTCTCCAAGAGGGCTTGGACAAAGGATTATCAGCTAGTTCCTTAAAGGGACAGATTTCTGCTCTGTCTATTCTTTTGCACAAGCGTCTGGCAGAGGTTCCAGACGTCCAGGCATTTTGCCAGGCTTTGGTTAGAATTAAGCCTGTGTTTAAACCTGTTGCTCCCCCGTGGAGCTTAAACTTGGTTCTTAAGGTTCTTCAAAGAGTTCCGTTTGAACCCCTTCATTCCATTGATATTAAACTTTTATCTTGGAAAGTTCTGTTTTTGATGGCTATTTCCTCGGCTCGGAGAGTCTCTGAGCTATCTGCCTTACAATGTGATTCTCCCTATCTGATTTTTCATGCAGATAAGGTAGTTCTGCGTACCAAACCTGGGTTTTACCTAAGGTGGTTTCTAACAAGAATATCAATCAAGAGATTGTTGTTCCATCGTTGTGCCCTAATCCTTCTTCAAAGAAGGAACGTCTTTTACATAATCTGGACGTAGTCCGTGCCTTGAAGTTTTACTTACAAGCTACTAAGGATTTTCGTCAAACATCTTTCCTGTTTGTCGTTTACTCTGGACAGAGGAGAGGTCAAAAAGCTTCGGCAACCTCTCTTTCCTTTTGGCTTCGGAGCGTAATATGCCTAGCCTATGAGACTGCTGGACAGCAGCCCCCTGAAAGGATTACAGCTCATTCTACTAGAGCTGTGGCTTCCACCTGGGCCTTCAAAAATGAGGCCTCTGTTGAACAGATTTGCAAGGCTGCGACTTGGTCTTTGCTTCACACTTTTTCAAAATTTTACAAATTTGATACTTTTGCTTCTTCGGAGGCTGTGTTTGGGAGAAAGGTTCTTCAGGCAGTGGTTCCTTCCGCTTAATCCTGCCTTGTCCCTCCCATCTTCCGTGTACTTTAGCTTTGGTATTGGTATCCCACAAGTAATGGATGATCCGTGGACTGGATACACTTAACAAGAGAAAACATAATTTATGCTTACCTGATAAATTTATTTCTCTTGTAGTGTATCCAGTCCACGGCCCGCCCTGTCCTTTTAAGGCAGGTCTAAATTTTAATTAAACTACAGTCACCACTGCACCCTATGGTTTCTCCTTTCTCTGTTTGTTTTCGGTCGAATGACTGGATATGACAGTTAGGGGAGGAGCTATATAGCAGCTCTGCTGTGGGTGATCCTCTTGCAACTTCCTGTTGGGAAGGAGAATATCCCCCAAGTAATGGATGATCCGTGGACTGGATACACTACAAGAGAAATAAATTTATCAGGTAAGCATAAATTATGTTTCTTCTACTAGATACGACGAGTCCACGGATTCATCCTTACTTGTGGGATACAATACCAAAGCTTACAGGACACGGATGAACGGGAGGGATAAGACAGATACCTAAACAGAAGGCACCACTGCTTGAAGAACTTTTCTCCCAAAAATAGCCTCAGAAGAAGCAAAAGTATCAAATTTGTAAAATTTGGAAAAGGTATGTTAACAGTGTCAACCATTTTTTCAGCCCATAACATATAGGTCCCAGTAATACTCTTCTATTCACATGTAGGATTACTGCTTACCCCTTCCCTTATGGGAATACTGTCAGACAATTCTGAAATAACCCAGTCTCTCCAGAAAAAAATGACTGAACATACCTCAATGCTTGTAGCATGAAAAACGTTCCTCACACTGAAGTTTCTTAAGTACTCCTCAGCCATTCTGTGGGAACTACTCTGGATCTTAGTGACAACTGCTAAGATCATCAGTCTCCAGGCAGAAATCTTCCTCTATCTGCTGCCTGGGAAAAAATAGCACTCACCAGTACCATTTAAAATAAAAAAGTCTTGCTTGAAGAAATTAAAAACTATCATTTTATCACCTCTTTCACTTTACCTCTTCCTATTACTTAGTGTAGGCAAAGAGAATGACTGGGGGGTGGAGTCAAGGGGGGAGCTATATAGACAGCTCTGCTGTGGTGCTCTTTGCCACTTCCTGTTAGCAGGAGGATAATATCTTACAAGTAAGGATGAATCTGTGGACTCATCGTATCTAGTAGAAGAAATAGATTCACTAAAGTGTGCAAACAATATCTGCATGATGAATAATACTGAGCCCAAAGGCATAACAGAAGCATAGCTGATACAAAATGTGCCATATCTAAAAAATAATAATAATAGTAATTAAACAACTTTAAATCAAATAATGATAAAAAGAAATAGAAAATAGGTGAGTTAAAAACTCTGCTGTGTACATTTAAAAACACTACACTAGGTTTCAGAAAACACAGTGCAAAAGAAACATTAAAAAATAAAAATGGCGGAGGTTAAAAGGGTATTCAAAATGGATTCTAGTTTCACATCCCTCTATTTGTGCTTTCCCATTGTTGAAAAACAAAAGTCCAAGCCAGCCTCCCACTTATTCCATTCCCTAAAGTATCACAGGAAAAGGAATGTGATAGAAGAACATTTTTATTGAATTATTTCATGAAACTTAGTGAGCAAATTAAAACCATTAGAAACCATTTTTGAACAGATTTTTAACCTCCACCATTTTGATTTTTTTTCTATCTATATACAAATATATATCTTTAAAAAACATTTAGTGTAGTGTTTCTTTCATAAGCAGGTCAGATTCAGATAAAGTATGCAATTTTAAATAACTTTCCACTTATGGTATCACATTTGCTTTATTCTTCTTACTTTCTTTTGTTGAAGGAGCAGCAATCCACTACTGGGAATGAGTTTAGCTATAACTTTTTAACAGGGATGAAGTGTTAATTTACTTATTATAGTGTCCCTTTAAAACAGTGTTTCCCAAACCCAGTCCTCAGGACCCTTAAAGGGACAGTCTACTCCAAAATTTGTATTGTTTAAAAAGATAGATAATCCCTTTATTACCCATTCCTCAGTTTTGCATAACTAACACTGTTATACTAATATACTTTTTTACCTCTGTGATTACCTTGTATCTAAGCTTCTGCTGACTGCCCCTTTATATCAGTTCTTTGTACAGACTTGCACTTTAGCCAATCTGTGCCAACCCATATGTAACTCCACAGGGGTGAGTACAATGTTATCTTTACGCTTGCATGAACTAACGCCCTCTAGCTGTGAAAAAAACTTAAATGTATGCAGATAAGAGTCGGCCTTCAAGGGCTTAGAAATTAGCATATGAGCCCAACTAGGTTTAGCTTTCAACTAAGAATACCAAGAGAACAAAGCAAATTTGATGATCTAAGTAAATTGGAAAGTTGTTTAAAATGACATGCCCTATCTGAATCATGACAGTTTATTTTTGAATAGACTGTCCCTTTAACAGGTCAGAATTGCATTATGTCTTAACCAGTGCACAGGTGAAATATTAAGCTGATTCATGAACTATTTATTTTCCCTGAGCTCTAGTTAAGCTATAGTGAATATCAGATCTGTTAAGGGAACTGGGTTTGGGAAACACTGATTTAAATAAATTACCTGCCAATATATTTTGCAGCATTCTGTGCAATTATATATGTATTGTTACCCCAGGGTGAGGAAAGCTAATTCTGAGGCCTCTGTTGGTATACTCCTGTACTGTCCTAACACACACACCCTCTGCATAGCTGCAGTGCTGAGCAACCTCCTAGTGAGCAAATATCAGATCGTCAGCACAGGACGCCTGCACTGTGATGTGCTTAAAGGTAAGAGACATCAGCAGTCATGGGAAGGGGAGAGAATGTGTGTGTATAATGTGTATATGTTTTATTTGTATATAAGTATGCCCCCCTCTCCTAGCTTTCTTCCTATTCTCTTATCCACTGTTATATTGCATGCACTTGCTATATGCCCCACCCAAGATAAATTCACTAACACTTGTGGGTTAGGTTCATTAACAGTCTCTCTCCAACCCCTCTAATATCTCAAGTCTCACTAACTCCTATGTTATTCTAGAGCGCACATTAACTTAAGAATGAGAGAGATTATAAAGTCCCAGCAAATTGGATAAACAAAATAAAACAGTGGTTGGTAGCTCTGGAGAGAGACAAACATAGCTAGGGACACCATTGCTAAATTGTTCTATCTCTTTTTTTCTCTTTCTATCTCTCTCTCTCTCTCTCTCTCTCATAAATATGTCCATAAACTTTAATAGAGATCCTTTTTCTTAGCACCAGTTTACACAGTTTGGAAATTTGGCCATTGTTTGTTTAAAGGGGCAGTCTACTTGAAAATTCTTATTGTTTAAAAAGATAGATAATCCCTTCATTACCCATTTTGCATAACCAACAATGTGATATTAATACACGTATTACCTTCTGGCAAAGCGTTTACAGACTGCCCCTTATCTCAGTGCTTTTGACATGCATTTTAGCCAATCAGTGCTGATTCCTGAATAACTCCACGGGACCGAGCACAATGTTACGACACACATGAACTAGCAGTGTCTAACTGTAAAAAAGCTGTCAAAATGCACTGAGATAAGAGGCGGTTTTAAAACAATTCAGAAATCAGTTTGAGCCTACCTAGGTTTAGTTTTCAAAAAAGAATACCATGATACAAAGCAAATTTGATGATAAAAATAAATTGGAAAGTTGTTTAAAATTACATTCCCTATCTGAATCTTGAAAGTTTAATTTTAACTAGACTGTCCCTTTAAATAAAAGTTTGTGTTAAATCTTTAAAGGGACACATATATACATTTTATGCACCTCCCTCAAATTATGAATGCTGCCATTTTGGAACTAAATTTTTAAAAAAATGGAATACGCTGACATAAGTGCAAGCATGCGCAGATCATGTGGTAGGAAAATTTGACGAAAAATTACTCCCTGCATTCCTCACATTTGTCTTCCACACAATGACTGCATATGCACGTGCAATGACCTACCTGCTGTCTACCGAGGCTTAGCTACAAGTTAATCACAGAGGTAAAAAAGTGTATTTATATAATAACTGTTTGTTATACAAAACTGGGGAATAGGTAATCTATCTGTTTAAACAATAAACATTTTGGAGTAAACTGTCCCTTTAAATAGATTAGGCATATATATTATATTATTTTAAATCTTTTTATTTGAGGGTCTCCTGATTCCATTTTCGCTGGGCCCTATTCTGAATTACGTGACCCCCCCCCCCCCCCCCGAGATAGTTGTGCTGAAGCACAGAATGTCCCGTGATGACTTACAGCAGCAGCCTAGCTGTTTGCAAAGCAGGCAGTCCATTGCACGTGCATGCATAGTCATTGTGTGGAAGACAAATGTGAGGAATGCAGGAGTTATTTTCCTCTACATTGAATTTTCCTATCACACGATCTGCGCATGCTTGCAATTACGTCAACGCATTCCACAAATTTTTTGAAACACGTGGAATGCGGGGACGTAATTGCACGCATTCGCAGATCATGTGGCAGTAAAAATCAACATAACAGTGGCACCTATAACTAGAGGGAAGCTGGGAATAACCTCAATATTATGCTTAGAAAATGTATTTAGTGTTTAATGTCCCTTAACTCCAGATGCCATAAAATATATCAGATACATGATACACATTTCTAATTTATTACACCTATTTTTAACCAAATAATAAGTCTTTCCACAAGATTTTGGAATGTGTCTGCAGGAATTTGTGCCCATTCAGCCAAAAGAACATTTGTGAAGTCAGGCACTAAATTTTAAACAAGAGGGTCCCTGTACACAAAGCAAGGTCCATAAAAACATGGTTTGAAGAGTTTTTGTGCGGATAGAATTTGAGTGTCATCCACACCAAAACCCTTCAAACCATGTTTTCATTGATCTCGCTTTATGTACAGGAGCACAGTCATGCTGGAATCCAAAAGGACCTTCCCTAAACTGTTGCTACAAAGGTGGAAGCACACAGTTATCTAAAATGTCTTTATATCCCATAGCACAAAGATGACACGTCACTGGAACTAAGGGGCATAGCCCAAACCATGAAAAACAGCCCAAACCATTATACCTCCTCCATCCAACCTTGCACAAGGCACTATGCATTCTGGTAGGTAACATTTTCCTGGCATCCATGATTCTGCCATCAGATATCATTGCCAGATAATGAAATGTGGCTCATCTCTCTAGAGAGCGTTTTCGCTGTTTCAGAGTCCAATGGCTTTACACCAGCGGTCAGCAACCTTGGGCCCCCAGATGTTTTGGAAATACATTTCCCATGACGCTCAGACAGCCTAAAGAGTGTCTCAGCGTCATGGGAAATGTGGTGCCAAAACATCTAGGGTGCCAATGTTGCTGACCCCTGCTTTACACCACATCTTGGCATTGTACATGTTGTTGATGTGAGGTTTGTGTACAGCTACTAGGCCATGGAAACCCATTTCATGAAGCTCCTGATACACAGAATGATGTTGATAATGTTGCTTCCAAAGCCCTCCCTCTGCGTGTTTACATGGTCTACAGCTTCATAGTTGAGCTGTTGTTGCTTCCACTTTACAATATTAGCAGTTGACCAGGTCAACCTGAATTCTGGAACAGGTGACATCCTATGACAGTGCTACATTTAAAGTCAACTGAGATCTTCGGTGTAACCCATTGTACTGCCAATGTTTGTCTATGGAGATTTAATGGCTATGTGCTAGGTTTTATGCACCTGTTACCAATGTCCACATGCTTTTGGCCATATAGTGTATTTGATAGCTGCATAGTAGTATATCTATAGTCTAAGTTTATCATATAGTTAATATAGTAGATGAGGTTGAATGGAGTTTACATCCTCCATTCACCTTATTAGTTTTATGGCCCTTCTCTAAATGTTTTCTAATTCTGCAATATTTTTTTTTTATAATTGATACACAGAACTGCACTCCCTACTCAAGGTGAGGTGGGATTTTTATAGGGACATAATTGTGTTTTATTCCCTTGCATCTATGCCTCTTAATACATGCTAGTATATTATTAGTCTTAGAAGCCGCTGCCTTGCATTACACACTCATTTTAGCTTATCTATAAGTACTCCCAAATCCCTTTCCTCCTCTGTTTTGCTAAGTTTAGTCCTATTTAAATAATAGGTTGACTGCATATTTTCTAATTCCAAAATGTAGAACCTTACTTTTACCAATATTAAATCCTCTATTGACCTAATTACCTTACACAACTTTGCATCACCTGCAAAAATAGAAATGTTGCTATTTAAACCTTTTATCTTTAATAAAACTATTAAAAATAACAGGCCCCAGTACTGATCCTTAGGGGACCCCACTAATTACTTTTGTCCAGTCTGAGTATGATCCATTTACTTTAACATGTTGCTCCCTGTCTTTTATGCAGTAATCTTTACATGCGTTAACATTTTCAAATATTTCCAGTCCCTTAACTTTGTATAATAATCTTTCATGTGGCACTGTATCAAAAGCCTTTGCAAAATCCAAGTAAATCACATCAACTGATTCATCTTCATCCATATTTCGCTTACCTCTTCATTAGATGTATCTGACATGATCTATCACTCATAAAACCATGCTGATTCAAACTCCTAATCTTGTCTTCCCGAAAAAACTCTTGAATGTAATCCTTTCCAGTATCTTCCCCACTACTGATGTCAGACTTACTGGTCTATAGCTTCAATGTTAAACAATATTTTTCAAGTGCTTATAACTTTGGATTGTGTGAATTAATTTCTGTCAAATGTGGTAGTATATATTTCAATGTACCATTTCTAATTCAGCAATATGATATAACTGGCAAGGGGCCTGAATACATCTGCAATAGGCTATATATTTTGTGTGTCTTCAAGATTGAAAGTGTGTGTGTGTGTGTGTGTGTGTCAAGATATCCTCTTTCACAACAACTCTGTGGCAGGCTTGTTTCAGAATTTGCATGATGCGTCACTAGAGAAGTAAAAACTAAACATGTTGCGTCTATACGTTTACACGCAAGCACGGGGCAATCTAACTCTGCAGGAAGCAATCTCTTGCAGATTTCCTGATTGTCTCTTCCTGCTGCACAGGATGTGACGCAAGCGTCAGGAAAGGTGAGGCAGAAGGGGGACGCTATTTTTTTGTTGTCGGAATTCCCATCTTTAAGGTGTCTACAACTACTGTTAGACTTTTATGCATCTACGGGAGGAAAAAAAGTATCTATGATTTCAAAGAAACGGTTTGCTCTTCACGCAGACTGCTTTCATATGAGGAACATTGTTACCACACCTTCTGCGAGACGCATCGGTTGATGCAAGATATTTACACAAACCCAGACTTAAAGGCAGATTGATAGAACCAGTACCCATGTCCCGGCTGTGCCGTTGTGAAGATTGCTAAACATGTAAGTACCATTAAACCTTTTTATTGTTTTGGATATATTATATGCAGTGGTATATTTAATTTTAATGCTGCCCTAGGCACTGGAAAATCTGTGGCCCCCAAAACCATCACCATATGTTTTAGCTCCTATTTCTCTCATATGGAGGCCAGAGACAAAATAATTAATTGAATGAACAATGAACCCCCACTAGATGCACAGATTTGTAATAAAATTAAAGGAACAATAAAATTTAAATTATAATGGTTCAGACAGAGTATGCAATTTTAAACCGTATTCAAATTTGATTTGTTCTCTTAATATCCTTTGTTGAAGAGTGAAGCTAGATAGGCTTATGGGTGCTCAGGAGTATGCACATGTCGTGTATAAAGCCGCAGTGTTAGCAACTATGTATAACATATCTATAAACATTGCAGAAAATACTTCTGCCAGATGACCAAAGACACATGCACGCTCCTGAGCTCACCTAAGATTGCTCTTTAACAAAGGATACCAACAAAATTGACAATAGAAGTAAATTGGAAAGTGTGCGTTTTTTGTTTTGTTTTTTTTAATTCCAAGCTCTATCCAATCAAATTAAGTTTAATTTTAACTGTACTGGACATTAAAGGGATATGAAAGCAAAAATGTGCTTTAATTATAAAATGTGCTTTGTTCCCATGATATTCTGTGTTTAACAGATACCTAGGTAGGTATCTGGAGCACTACATGGCAGGAAATAGTGCTGCCATCTAGTGCTCTTGCAAATGGATAACATTCTTATAGTGCTGCCATCTAGTGCTCTTGCAAATGGATAACATTCTTATAGTGCTGCCATCTAGTGCTCTTGCAAATGGATAACATTCTTATAGTGCTGCCATCTAGTGCTCTTGCAAATGGATAACATTCTTATAGTGCTGCCATCTAGTGCTCTTGCAAATGGATAACATTCTTATAGTGCTGCCATCTAGTGCTCTTGCAAATGGATATCATTCTTATAGTGCTGCCATCTAGTGCTCTTGCAAATGGATATCATTCTTATAGTGCTGCCATCTAGTGCTCTTGCAAATGGATATCATTCTTATAGTGCTGCCATCTAGTGCTCTTGCAAATGGATAACATTCTTATAGTGCTGCCATCTAGTGCTCTTGCAAATGGATAACATTCTTATAGTGCTGCCATCTAGTGCTCTTGCAAATGGATATCATTCTTATAGTGCTGCCATCTAGTGCTCTTGCAAATGGATATCATTCTTATAGTGCTGCCATCTAGTGCTCTTGCAAATGGATATCATTCTTATAGTGCTGCCATCTAGTGCTCTTGCAAATGGATATCATTCTTATAGTGCTGCCATCTAGTGCTCTTGCAAATGGATATCGTTCTTATAGTGCTGCCATCTAGTGCTCTTGCAAATGGATATCATTCTTATAGTGCTGCCATCTAGTGCTCTTGCAAATGGATATCATTCTTATAGTGCTGCCATCTAGTGCTCTTGCAAATGGATATCATTCTTATGGTGCTGCCATCTAGTGCTCTTGCAAATGGATAACGTTCTTATAGTGCTGCCATCTAGTGCTCTTGCAAATGGATAACGTTCTTATAGTGCTGCCATCTAGTGCTCTTGCAAATGGATATCGTTCTTATAGTGCTGCCATCTAGTGCTCTTGCAAATGGATATCGTTCTTATAGTGCTGCCATCTAGTGCTCTTGCAAATGGATATCGTTCTTATAGTGCTGCCATCTAGTGCTCTTGCAAATGGATATCGTTCTTATAGTGCTGCCATCTAGTGCTCTTGCAAATGGATAACGTTCTTATAGTGCTGCCATCTAGTGCTCTTGCAAATGGATAACGTTCTTATAGTGCTGCCATCTAGTGCTCTTGCAAATGGATATCATTCTTGTAGTGCTGCCATCTAGTGCTCTTGCAAATGGATAACATTCTTATAGTGCTGCCATCTAGTGCTCTTGCAAATGGATAACGTTCTTATAGTGCTGCCATCTAGTGCTCTTGCAAATGGATATCATTCTTATAGTGCTGCCATCTAGTGCTCTTGCAAATGGATAACATTCTTGTAGTGCTGCCATCTAGTGCTCTTGCAAATGGATAACATTTTGCAAAACTGCTGCCATATAGTGGTCCAGACACGTGCACTCTCCTCAGCATACTCCCTGCTTTTCAACAAAAAGATAGCAGGAAAACAAAGAAAATTTGATAATAGAAGTAAATTTGAAAGTTGTTTAAAATTGTATGTTCTATCTGGGTCATAAAACATAATTTTGGGGTTTCATGCCTCTTTAAAAACACGTTGAAATGATTATTATAAAATGTTTTACTATGTGCAGTAAATGATTTGGCAATATATTTTCATTATTTATTTTGCCCCCATTTTCCTGTAATTTAACTATAAAAAGTGTGGGCTTTCCAATTTATGTAAAGAAATGGGTGCTGCCATGTTGAAACCTAGTTTTCCTTTATCTAAGCTCCTCTTCTAAGGATAATTGGGGAGATATAAACTGTGCAAACCATGGCTGTGTGGAATATAAAAAAGTCCTGTTACTTTTAACATTCACATATTCTACACATATATATTCTTTGTACAGTTTATCTGTACCTAACTGTCCTCAGCAGGGAAGATTAGATAAGGAAAACTTCACGTCTGTTATCAAATTTACTTTGTTTGCCTGGTATCCTTTGTTGAAAATCATATGTACATATCCTCAGCACCAGCTATCATTGGCTCACCAGACATGTTCAGCTACCTCCCAGTTGCAGGGGTTAAAGGAACCCTAAATAGATTTGATGTATCTTCCTCAAATCATGGGAGCTGCCATTTTGGAACCTAGGTTACACTGCAGGTATCTTAAGGAGTTACTGCACGTGTGCAAACAGGTCAGCACTGGAATGTAGTGAAAGCTAGGTTACAATATGGCGTCATCCATGACTAGAAGGAAGCAGGGGATAACCTCAATACTGTGCTCGTAAAACTTTATTAGTGTTCAATGTCCCTTAATATAAAAAAGTAGATGAATGGGAAGGTATCACGCCATAGAA